>NC_137199.1:4174588-4317088 GCF_960531495.2 Zeus faber | reverse complement strand
CCCTTACACCAACCGGCTGCATGTCCTCCCTCCCCACATCCATAAACCTTCTCTTTGACCTTCCTCTTTTCCTCTTGCCTGGCAGCTCCATCCTCAGCATCCTTCTCCCAATGTAACTCTCATCTCCCCTACACACCTGTCCAAACCATCTCAGTCTGGCCTCTCTCACTTTTTCACTAAACTGTCCAACCTGAGCTGTCCCTCTAATGTACTCCTTCTTAATCCTGTCCATCCTTGTCACCCCAATGAAAATGTCAACATCCTCAACTCTGCCACCTCCACTTCAGCCACCTGCCTTTTTTGTCAGTGCCACCGCCTCTAAACCGTACAACATAGCTGGTCTCACTACCGTCCTGTAGACCTTCCCCTTCACTCTTGCTGGAACCCTTCTGCCACAGATCACTCCGGACACTCTTCTCCACCCACTCCACCCTGCCTGTGCTCTCTTCTTCACCTCTCTCCCGCACTCTCCCCTGCTTTGGATGGTCATCCACCTTCTCCACCTCCACTCCTTGCATTCTCAGCTTTTTGCTGCCCTCCCTCCCATTCAGGCACATGTATTCTGTCTTACTCCTGCTGACGTTCATTCCTCTTCTCTCTAATGCATGCCTCCATTTCTCCAGGCTCTCCTCAACCTGCTCCCTATTCTCACTACAGATCACAATGTCATCCGTGAACATCATAGTCCACGGAGACTCCTGCCTGATTTAATCTGTTAATCTGTCCATCACCATTGCAAACAAGGAAGGGCTCAGAGCTGATCCTCGATGCAATCCCACCTCCACTTTGAATGCCTTCGTCATGCCTACTGCACACCTTACTACTGTCTGACTGCCCTCATACATATCCTGTACCACCCTTACGTACTTCTCTGCCACCCCCGACTTCCTCATGCAACACCACACTTCCTCTCTCGGCACTGTATCAATTGCTTTCCTTAAATCCACAAAGACACAGTGCAACTCCCTCTGGACTTCCCTGTACTTTCCATCAGCATTCGTAAAGCAAACATTGCATCTGTCGTACTCTTTCCTGGCATGAAACCATACTGCTGCTCGCTGATCCCCACCTCTCCTCTTAACCCAGCCTCCACTACCCTTTCCCATCGCTTCATGCTGTGGATGATCAACTTTATTCCCCTGTAGTTAGTACAGCTCTGTACGTCTCCCTTATTCTTGAAGATGGGTACCAGTACACTTCTTCTCCACTCCTCCAGCATCCTCTCCCTTTCCAGGATGGTGTTAAACAGTCTCGTTAGAAATTCCACTGCAACTCACCTAAACATTTCCATGATTCCCCAGGTATGTCATCTGAGCCAACTGCCTTTCCACTCTTCATCTTCTTTAATGCTGTTCTCACATCATCCTTACTTATTTGCTGCACTTCTTGATCCACTATCCCCACATCATCCACTCTTCTCTCCCTCTCATTTTCTTCATTCATCAACTCCTCAAAGTACTCCTTCCACCTTCTTAACACACTCTCCTCACTAGTCAGCACAGTCCCATCATTATCCTTCATCACCCTAACCTGCTGTACATCCTTCCCAGCTTGGTCCCTTTGTCTTGCCAATCAGTACAAGTCCTTTTCTCCTTCCTTACTGTCCAACCTCTCAATCAACTCGTCGTTTGCCTTTTCGTTTGCCTTTGCCACTTCTCTCTTCGCCTTGCACTGAATCAGCTTGTACTCCTGTACTACTTTCTTCCTCTCTCTGACCATCCCATTTCTTCTTCACCAACCTCTTCTGCTCTATGCTCTCCTGTACTTCCTCATTCCACCACCAGGAGTCCTTGTCTTCCTTCCTCTTCCCGCATGATACACCGAGTACCTTCTTGGCCGTCTCCCTCACCACTTCTGTAGTTGTTTCCCAGTCATCTGGTAACTATTCATTCCCACCTATTGCCTGCCTTACCTCCTCCCTAAATTGCAAACAACACTCCTCCTTTTTCAACTTCCACCATTTTATCTTTGGCTCTTCTTTAACTCTCTTCCTCTTCTTGGCCTCCAGAGTCATCCTGCAGACCACCATCCATGCTGCCTAGCAACACACTCCCCTACCACCACCTTGCAGTCACTAATCTCTTTCAGATTGCACCTCCTGCATAAGATGTAGTCCACCTGTGTGCACCTTCCTCCACTCTTGTATGTCACCCTATGTTCCTCCCTCTTCTTGAAATACGTATTCACAACAGCCAATTCCATCCATTTGGCGAAATCCACCACCATCTGTCCTTCCACATTCCTCTACTTGACACCATACCTACCCATCACCTTCTCATCACCTGTCTCTGGTCCCTTCGCCAACATGCCCATTGAGATCTGCTCCAACGACCACTCTCTCTTCCTTGGGGACGCTCTTCACCACTACATCCAACTCATTAAAGAATTCTTCTTTCTCTTCCATCTCACACCCAACTTGGGGAGTATATGCACTGACCACATTCATTATCACCCCATCAATTTCCAGCTTCATGCTCATCACTCTGTCTGACACTCTCGTTCATCTCCAAAACACTCTTGACATATTCTTCCTTCAGATTATCCCTACCCCATTTCTCCTGCTATCCACTCCATGGTAGAGCAGTTTGTACCCAGCTCCGATACTCCTGGCCTTACTCCCCTTCCACCTGGTCTCTTGTACCCATAGTACATCTACCTTCCTTCTCTCCATCATGTCTTCTCTCTCTCTTTAATCTTCATAGTGCCCATGTTCAAAGTTCCTACTCTCACTTCTTCCTCTCCTGTTGTTTCCAGACACGCCTTCCCCCTCTTCTTATTCTTCGGCCGACAGTAGCACAATTACCACTGGCACCCTGTTGACTAACGGCACCAGTGGCGGTCATTGTTAACACGGGCCTCGACCGATCCGGTACGGAAATCAGATTTGTTGTCCACATGTTTGATTTGGCATGGTTTTTACACTGGATGCCCTTCCTGACGCAACCCTCTCTATTCATCCAGGCTTGGGACCGGCACTGATGATACACTGGCTTGTGCACCCCCAGTGGCTAGATTATGCACTGTATACACTATATATACTATATACACAATATACACTTTATATATTACATACACTGTAAACATCCCATCTCATCACCGTTCTCAGTCTCAGTCTCGTTCCCACAGTCTGTCAGCTTTCGCTACACCGACGGCCACGCCCGCTTACAGTGAAATAACATGGGTCCTCGCTTATCGTCCAATTTTCTTAACGACCTGGTTGTAGGAACGGAACTCATCGTTAAGTAAGGAGTACCTGTATACACACATACATAAATA
Organism: Zeus faber; assembly: GCF_960531495.2. Taxonomy (NCBI): domain Eukaryota; kingdom Metazoa; phylum Chordata; class Actinopteri; order Zeiformes; family Zeidae; genus Zeus; species Zeus faber. The sequence continues at coordinate 4,313,812 of NC_137199.1, read as the reverse complement.
CATACAAGTGTGTCCGTAATTTAAGAACTGCCGCTCATTGCATGTTTTTTGTTCTCACATTGAACAGTCTCTAGTTTATTCCAAACCATTCGGAATAAACTAGAGACTGTTCAATGTGAAAATCCCAGGAGATCAGCAGATAAAGAAATACTCAAAACAGCCCGTCTGACACCAACAGTCATGCTACGGTTGAAAACACTGAGATCACTTTTTTCCCCCCGTTCTGAGGGTTGATGTGAACATTAACTGAAGCTGCTCACCCATATGTGCATGATTTTATGCATTACCCTGCTGCCACGTGATTGGCTATATTAGATAGTACACGTGTTCCTCAAAGTGGTCCGTGAGTGTATATAATAGGTACACAATATTATTATGTTTTAATTAAGAAGGACACATTGAAAATGTATTATTTGTTTTGCTTCCTTGAAAATGAAAAAATAGTGCTTAAAAAAGAATTTGAAAGTCCTTGAATTTCATTTTGTAATTCTTGAATGAACCCTGGAATCCCTAACTACAATGACAGACAGTGTCTGACACTGAAAGCATAAAAAAAGTGCCCAAAAATGTTTATTGTGTAAATACCCTGTTGATGTTTAGCGTTTCATTTCAATGAACCAACGCACATAACAATGACATGGAATCATGGAAGTATTTATAGCATCCTGTCATCAGGTTAACATGGATTTCATTCGACTTGATTATAAAAACAATGCACACATATAAGGCAAACTCTTAGATATGGAATAAATTACTTCGAACTTATGAAAAAAAAAAAAAAAAAAGCATACATTCGCTAACTGGCCATTGTGACAAGAAAAAGCTTCACTTTGTACTTATCTATGAAGAAATAAAAAATATGATGTGGAATGAGGAAAACTTGAGGAATTAAATGGATAAGTGCTTCTCTCAAAAAAATAAAAACCCTGACACATTCCAGTTCATTAACCAAGGTGAACATTTCAGAAAACCACATACTGTACAGTAGCACAGGGAGCTCTACTGGCCTTTGTGCTTTGTTCCCTATGAAACTAACTATTTCCACACAATTTGTTTTTTAACTCCTCCATTTGAGGGGGTGGTTTCCTGAGTTCGTCAGTGCAAAACAAAGTGAGGTATCAGCTGGCATCGGTGTGTGTGTGTGTGTGTGTGTGTGTGTGTGTGTGTGTGTGTGTGTGTGTGTGTGTGTGTGTGTGTGTGTGTGTGTGTGTGTGTGTGTGTGTGTGTGTGTGTGTGTGTGTGTGTGCGTGCGCGCGCGCGCGCGCACACACACACGCGCGCCACATCCTCAGTGGCATCACCACCCTCACACAGCATCAGTTCTGGGGGGTGGAGTAGAATGAGTGGTGTTGGTTCCTGTGGCCTGGGGGGTTGCTGGCAAACAGCAGAGGGGTGGTTTCTGAGCCATACCAACTGGACCTGAGCAAGAGAGAGAAGGACAATTATTAGCATTATGATTTTTTCTGAAATGATGGCAATGAGCTGTGTTAAAAGTAGGCTGGAAAGTAAACGTCTATACGACACTACCTCTGTGAAGGGAAGATTTTTTAAGTGGTGATCCATAGGATTTTTTGTGAAGAAATAAAAATAAAATCCCATATGAGATAGCATATTCAGCTGGCACTTAAGGAGAAAACAGCCTTTCAATGTACAATACATGCAGATGGTCCTCTGTGCCGCACTGTGCGGACTGCCTGTCCACGGCAGGGTCCTCATTTCCCGGAAAGAACGCAAAGACAACAATCGATATTGATTAACATTTCCCCCCAAAAAAGAAAATAGTAAAAATTTAACCACACTGCTCCCTCGGAGGAAAAAATATCCCTGCAAATAAAAATTGATTGGAAGAAGGCATGCTTTCAAGGCAAGAAGAAAAAACAAAAACATCGCAGCTTCGAATAGAATTCTGGGATTCTGGTATGAACTCATAGATTGCCGCTTTTATCAACAAATAAGAAACGGTCAGTCGGTGCACAGTCAGAGCGTCTCCAGATGGTACCTCGCCTGCGAGTGCTCACTGCGCTCCCAGGGGACTGGGGAGCCCTCGTCACTGCCTTGTGGGTCATCGAAGAAATACGGCCGAGGCGGTGTCCTGCTGTTGATGGCCATACCGCCGGCCTGCGAAAGACAATAAAAGACCGCTAAAGTAGTCGCCCTGGCGGCAGATGGACGTCTGGACAATCTCCTCGAGGCGCTCACTGTGTTTGTCGCGGGCTGACACACCCTGACTATCAGAATGAGCAGACTGGTGGGCAGCAGTTCCCAGATGAAGAGGACGGCGCCGAAGGCCACGTAGCCTGCATCCCCCAGCTCGCTGCGCAGGTCAGCCTGCACGGGGAGAGAGCGGACATTTCACACACACACACACACACACACACACACACACACACACACACACACACACACACACACACACACACACACACACACACACACACACACACACACACACACACACACACACACACACACACACACACACTTCCTCTGCCTAACCTTACCACTCACCTGGTCAGAGATGTTATACCAGTCAAAGTTGAACACCTCCACCTGGCGGCTCTGGGAGGAGAGGACCAGGACGGTCAGGTTGTAGCAGGCACGACTGATGAACAGCAGGATCACCGCCGCCCCCAGCGCCGCAGTCCGACACACCGTGGTCCCCTGTCCCCGAGCACAATCACCGGTCACAGCGTTCCGCCAACTTTTGTTTCGCAATGTGACTACGAGCACTAAACTAGTCCCCCACCCACAGTAATCGCTACGTTCGTGAGCTGTTAGGACTGCTGCTACAGCATACTAGTACCATAAGTACCATCAACCTTATTACTACCGTTATTATGAACTGCTATTATCATCCTATGCCTCTCTTTAACTGTTGTCACTGTACACAGTGGGGAAGTGTAACAAATTAAAAATGCTTTGTTACTGTACTTAAGTATGTTTCAGGAGTATACTTACTTATACTAGTTTACTTGAGTTATTATATTTCTGTTGACTTTTACTTTGCTACATTAAGCCCCAAAACGTAAACTTTTACTCCGATACTTTTCCCTTGAACACCTTTGTTAGCCAGTAGTCAGTGATGGTAGTTAAGCCAGTTTCCACAAGGTTCATGTCAGTGAATAAAGGGTCATATCCAGCAGCAAGCTAAGCGTAAACAAACACTCTCGAGCCTGGGTTCACGGTTGCAAGATCCGCAGTTTTCCCGCGGAATTGGGCTACTTTTTATATGTTGAAGCGGGTTGTTTTTTTGTCAGCAGGTTGGGGGATGACTGGTTTTGTCATGGAGACCTGGCAACCCTGCCCGAACCCTGTTCGCTTTCATTTCTGCTGTGTTGCTACTGAACTAGCACAGGCATAGGTCCCAGGGAGCCACAAGTACAGTGTAGAGCAGCGTGTTGGAGAGAGACGGCCACAGCGACGGCCTCCTCCAGCGGTGATGCTGCTCCACCTGCACCTGCTACGACTGATGGAGACCAGCACTCATGGCCTTATTTACAACAAATGTTTTCTTATGTTGGATTGAAAGATGCGTCTTACAGAATGTAAATGTGCCTTTATGCTTATCGAAAAATAAGGAAATATTGGCAACCAGAATAAAATCGAAGCAAAAACCAACTGAGCTCATTGCATTCTTTTCTCCGCAGCATTTACTTTAACTTTTAATACTTAAGTACATTTTATATCAGCTACTTTAAAATACTTTTACTCAAGTAGTATTCTAATGGGTGACTTTCACCAGAGTAGTTTCTTTAGTAAAATATCTCCACTTTTCTCTACTTTTTCCTACGCTACTTTTTTTGACTACATGGTTATTTGGATTGTTCGTTTATTTTATTTTTATAATCATCAACTTATTCACTTTTTTTCCTTTAAATGGAAGATGTTAATCATAACTTTCTGCCTGTTTGCTTAAATGAAAAAAAAAATCAAAGCAAAGTTTATAAAAAAAAAATAGAAATAGAAAAATAACACCGCAAACTTGACAAAATGTCCTCAGGTGAATAAAAAAGGCTGTTTTCCTGTGGCCATTGCAGTCTCAACTAATGGCAATTTGATTGCTCAATTAAAAAAAAACAACTCTGTGCATTTCAATGAAATAGTGTTGTTTGGCGAGTAAACTACGGTGGCCAAACGTCCCGGTTTCGAACTGTGTCCCGAGGCCGGACAGATATCTGTAAAACACTAATGCCCTGCTTTCAACATTCACTACTAAATTATTGCGGTTATCAGCAGAATTGAAATAATAATATTATACTTGTTTTCAGCCCTTACATGTATTAGTCACCGATCAGCCACAACATTAAAACCACCACTATTAACCACTAATATTGTGTAGCTCCACCTGTGCCGCTAAAACAGCTCTGACCTGTTGAGACATGGACTCCACAAGACCTCTGAAGGTGTCCTGTGGTATCTGACACCAAGACATTAGCAGCAGATCCTTTAAGTCCTGGAAGTTACAAGGTGGGTCCCCCATAGATCAGGCTTGTTGTTCCAAAACACTGCTGTTCCACCCCAGCCATCCATATGATGTAGAATAAAATGTGATTCATCAGACCAGACCACCTTATTCCATTGCTCCATGGTCCAGTTCTGATGCTGATCCGGTGGGATCTTTGTGCACGCTCTTTTCTGCTTGCCTGTATATAGTATACACAAATCAGCCACAACATTAAATCCACTGACAGGTGAAGTGAATAACATTGATCATCTCAATACAGTGACACATGTCAAGGGGTGGGATATATTAGGCAGCAAGTGAACAGTCAGTTCTTGAAGCCGATGTGTTGGAAGCAGAAAAAATGGGCAAGCGTAAGGATCTGAACAACTCTGACAAGGGCCAAATAGTGATGGATAGACGACTGGGTCAGAGCATCTCCAAAACGACAGGTCTTATAGGGTGTTCCCATTATGCAGTAGTTAGTACCTTCCAAAAGTGGTCCAAGGAAGGACAACCGGCCAACAGGCGACACGGTCATGGGTGCCCAAGGTTCATTGAGGCGCTTGGTGAGCGAAGGCTCAACCCTCTGGTCCGCTCCCACAGAAGAGCTAATTGCTGAAAACATTAATGCTGGCTATGATAGAAAGGTGCCAGAACACAGAGTGCATCTCAGCTTGCTGTGTATGGAGCTGCTTAGCCGCAGACAGAGTTGCCCATACTGAACCCCGTCCACCGCCGAAAGCGCCTACGTTAGCGTCAGAATTGAAGCAATGGTAGAAGGTGGCCTGGTCTGATGAATCACATTTTGCTTTACATCATGTGCATGGCCGGTTGCATGTGCGTTGTTTACCTGGGGAAGAGATGGCACCAGGAGGAACTGTGGGAAGAAGGCAAGCTGGTGGAGGCAGTGTGATGCTCTGGGCAATGTTCTGCTGGGAAACCTTGAGTCCTGGCATTGATGTGGATGTTACTTTGACATGTACCATCTACCTAAACATTGTTGCAGACCAAGTACACTCCTTCATGTCAACGGTATTCCCTGATGGCAGTGGACTCTTTCAGCAGGATAATGCACCCTGCCACACTGCAAAGATTGTTCAGGAATGGTTTTAGGAGCATGACAAGGAGTTCAAGGTGTTGACTTGGCCTCCAAATTCCCTAGATCTCAGTCCGATCAAGCATTTGTGGGATGTGCTGGAACAACAAGCCTGATCCATGGATGCCCCACCTCGCAACTTACAGGACTTAAAGGATCTGCTGCTAATGTCTTGGTGCCAGATACCACAAGAGTCCATGCCTCTATGGGTTGGAACTCTTTTGGTGGCACGAGGGGGAGCTCCACAATTTTGGCAGGTGGTTTTAATGTTGTGGCTGATCGGTGTATAGCCAATGCACAGCTTCTATACTCAAATATAGAAGCAGTCAGGTACCTTTCTGGAGAAACCATCCACTCCAAATAATGTTGTATCTGGGAAACAATTGAGTATAATATACTATTCATATATAAAATGAAATCAACGTCAATAACAGTCAATGTGTAGATGCATTTAAGGGGCTTATAAAGGGTTCCCATTTTTGAGAGCTTTCCAAATGTTTCTTGCTTTTCTTTTCTCTTCTTTTGTGATAGATTTTTTTCTTGATTTTTTTCATTTTTCAAAAACAAACAAATAAAATAACATCTAATAAAATTAGCTGTGGACATATGCAATCATTGTGCATTTTAACTACTTATTTTGAAGTAGAAGAAGAACTATGTTCTATAGTTTTCAAAGTGATCAAGCAAAGGAGTGGAGACATTACCCACCGTCAATTCCGTAGGGGACGGATTGGACGCCATAGGGGAGCACCTCACCTTGCTGCTCAAGCAGGGGACGACGGCGTGTGCGTGCCGGCTCAGCAGCAGCAGCAGCAGTGTGGCGGCCAGGCACAGGGCCTCCAGGATGAAGAGCAGGTCGTTGACGAGGACTCGCACCAGCATCAGCCTCCACGTGAGCTCCCCCGAGCCCCCTCCCCCTCCGTCACCCCACCGCCCGAGAACGGCACACGCCACGTTGACGCACAGAAAGAGGGCACTGAGGGCAGCGTAGGCGCCCCTTGCCAACCACCTGGGGGAATTAAAAAAAAACAAAAACAAACACACACACACACACACACACACACACACACACACACACACACACACACACACACACACACACACACACACACACACACACACACACACACACACACACACAAGTTTACACATTTCATATTCTGAATGTCATTCGGATGAAATACAAATTAAAATCTGAAATTTATATATAAGAATTTAAGTTTTTTTTATTGTGGTTGACAACTCACAGTCCTTTCTCTGTCTGTGCACTGTACGTCTCTCTCACTTTGAGCAGCACCTGGGGAAGGAGGAGAAATCAAACTATGTAATCATCCGAAAAATATTAGTAATTTTAAATGTTTTAATAAAAAACTTAAAATCTTAAAAAAGTAATATTAGATATCAAAAATAAATATTAGTATTAAATTGGCTGTTTGTCTTCCTTCAAAGGTGTTCAATGTTCAGTAATGAAATCATTTTGAATCCAGTATTGAAAGTGATAATTATTAACTGATGGTTGTTCTAGATAGTTTTAGAATTGTTAATACTTGGTTATAAATTAATACCAATTCGTTACTTGAAGGCAATTTTGTCAACCGGGGTAGGCAGAGAATGCTCACTTACTGATTGGATCGCGTCGCTTTCTAAAGGTACGGTAACACTGCCTGTGCACATGCGCTGCAAAGTGACTTGAGCAACGTTGGCCGACGACAAGGGCACGGCTTCATGGCGACAAGGAAAGTTGAGCAGACATCAACCTCATGCAAATGAGCAGCGCCGGATAGGTGGAAAGATACGCTCTCAATGGCGCTGATCCTTGGAAAATGGACGCCTGGACCACTGCGTATTGTTCATGATTAGGCTGTTTGTTTTGATGAAAAAGGTCCCTTAAACTATTGATAAAATGAGGAACGTGTCATTTTATGTTTCTCCAACAAGGATAATTCTTTATTTTAAGGGACGGATGGCAAGACTAGTTACGTAGTTTATTCAAGAGGTTATTTGTTTTGCAAGGTAAAAAAAAAAAAAAAAGAGAGGACAAGACACCATCTATTTATATAATGTACTGCATATTAAATATGGCGCAGGAGAGGTTTGAAATGAGCAATTAGATGAGAGCAACATGGCTTCACGCTGCAGCCCCGTCACCAGTGGTGTGACCCTAGCATTAGTATAGTATTACTTACTGATTTTTTGTTTAGTTATTGTTCGTCGGCATTTCTATCTCCCTGGTTTACTGTTTATTTTAAGTTATTGTATAGGACTGTAACTTTTATTTTTGGATATGACCTGTTACCTCTTAAGGTATTTTTTTGTTTTGTTTTTCTGTTCTGTTATTTCAAGGTTATATTTGTTGTTTATCATGAGATTTTCTGTAATGTGACATTGCTACGTTCCAATTTTTCCATAGATTGCCACTTTCTTTTTCACATTTTCATTGTATTGCTTTATTATTATTTAGACTATTGTGTTGATATGAGCTGTTGAGAAAGGATGCAATTTCCCTCCGGGGATGAATAAAGGGGATGAATTATCGGGGTATAAATTATCTATTCTATCTACAATATCTATCTCCCTATCTACTGTATCTATCTATCCATCCATCTATCTATCCATCCATCCATCCATCTATCTACAGACCCTTTTACACATCAGACTTTCCCAGCAATGTTCTGCATGGGGTCATGTGTGAATGGAAGCAGGGATCGATATCCCGGGAAACCTCAATAGTCCAAAAATGTCCCATTGCACCCATCCGATGATGTCCTTCTGCGTAATAATTAGCCATGCGCTTCTGTATTATGGGTAACAAGTTAACAAATTATGTTAACAATAATAAAAAAACATTCCAAATAATAATTATAATGAAATTAATCTACTCCAAAGCAAATGCATCGTTCTTCATCTGTCCATTGTTCACACTGAATCTTCCACATGGCTAATTATTATGCAGAATGACCTTCATCTGACCTTCCCAGGTGCAATGGGACATTTTTGGACTATTGGGGTTTTGGACAAATAATCTCTTGAACTTGAACTTGAATAATGGGGTGTCAGTCCCCTCATGTGCACCGGCTGCACCAGAGTGCAGAGCTGGAGAGGGAGCAAGTGGACAGGGAGAGGTAGAACGGGTGGAGAACGTTCCTTGTCCGGGGGCAGAGAGTGTAGGACAGGTTGAAAATAATCACACTGACTTTAAGACACTGGGTTAGGGTTATTGCAGCCAGGGACGGGGGCTCTGTCCCAGCTCAGTCAACGGAGGGAAACGAGTCCGTCCAGAAAGGACGGGAAGGTGGGGAGACGGGAAGCAAAGCGCTAGTCTCTGAGAGACAGGGAAAAAAAACCCAAAAACGATTCTGATTGTACGTCCGTTGCCGACACAGATTGTCCAAATGATCGCATCTACACTGGAACGGACTGTCCCTTGCTCCATCTATTCCGGTATTATCAGGGTATGTGTGAAAAGGCGCAAGACGGACATGTTCCAGAGTGTAGCTGCATGTGTGAATAGTAAAAATCACTAGAGGTGCCAGAAAGGTTGTCCCAGTAATTTACCGGGAACTATTTGTGAAAGGGGCTTATCTATCTATTCTATCTACTGTATCTATCTATCTATCCATCTATCAATCTATCAAATCTCACCTGAGTGAAGTACAGGTTTATGAGGCCGAGGGTGAAGAACTGCAGACAGACGGGGAAGCAGTACAGCAGCCAGTAGAGCGGCACGGGCAAGCGATTGGCCTCCAGGGCGTTGCAGAAGTAGAAAGAGAAGAGAGCGGTGCGCAGCGCCGCCCAGGACATGCAGAGGAAGAGAAAGACGCTCTGGTAGCTGCATCTCTTGTGGCGGGAGAGCAGCAGAACCCAGAGTTGGCCGTACACCACCAGGAAGAGGCTGGCGTACAGCGCCGTGTACAGGATGGTGAAGCCCAGTTGGACGGAGGGCGTGACGGCGGGACGCAGGGACACCGGGGTGGGCAGGGTCAGCGCATCGGCGGGTGTGACCAGCACGTCCATCAGGCTCGCAGGGGCTGACTGTGGCGCCCGCCAGTTAGTTAAGGAGTCCGCTTGTGGTTAGACATCTGAAAGTGTTCATAATAAATGCACCGGCGTTAAAGAGCATCACACACGGGAAGACTAGAGGCCAGAGCAATAATAAACATACTGTATTAGCCCAGAATGATTATACATTCTGGAAACACAGACGTTGAATCTGACCTGCTGGGTTGGATTAGACCAGTGGCGGAAAGTGATGTTTACATGTTTACTAGTATCTGTACTTCAGACTTTTACGCCACACAACCGTTACATTAATTGAATGATTGTTATATATGTATATTTAAAAAAATGCAAAGAGGAATAAATCAGGGATTGGATCTATAATCTCATAATCCACGACAAACATCTAATGCTCGATGCCTTTAAAACGTGGAACTTTTCGCCGTCTCCCATATCAGACTGGACCTTGTAACTCACCATCTGCGCAATACAATACAAATCAGAAGCTGTTTCTGAGTCAAGGTGATGGTCGACGTCGCTTTATGGACGTGCCTTTGTTTGGCCTTAGACACCTACCGGGCTCGCCAGTTGTTCGTCGCCGCTGTCAACAGCCGGACACCGTTGGGTCATTCGTTTATAGAATTTTTGGCTGGATTCGAAATCGAGAAGTTCGCCCGACGTTCGTTTGCTTTTTTTTTTTTTAATGTTGCATTTCCTGGCAACTCGGAAATCGGTCATTTCCAGGTGGCGGTTCACGATTCCGAGCGATAAAACATGTGCAAAGGTGCGTTCGTTTGGAAAGAAATGTGCGGATTAGACAAGATAAGAAACGTATATTGACATAACATAACCACAGAGTAGGAAAAACAAAACAAAACAAAAAAAAAATCCCCGTTCCTTTTGCACTTTTCCCCGAGTCCGATTTTTTTTTTTTTTTCCCCCCCGACTTCCCGCTGAGCGTAACCTTCCACTTCCGCGGTGGCGCGTCACCCAAGCTGCGGGGCGGGGCGTGTCTCCCCACCCGCCAATCAGAGGCTTCGGAAAAGCCGCGTTTCCTTCAACCGCTCGTTGTTGTCGCGTCCGCTGCGCTGCTCCGGTTGCCGCCGCGCGGACTCACACCGCGGAGCCGCCGGTTTGCAGGCCCCGCGGTTTATCGACGCAAACGACGGTTCTGACTTGACGGTTCTGACTTGACGGTTCTGACTTGACGGGGGGCGGGGGGGGCGGGCGACGAGCACACGCAAAACCCCGAGAGCGCGACAAACTCGAGGCTTAGAAACCGTGGCCTCCGACGCGTCGGCGAGAAGGAAGCGCGCCCGCGTTCACCCATGACGGATCGGGTTTTGCGCCCCAGGAGGTCCGTCCGTCGGTCGGATGAAGCGGCGTCCAGACCGAGGAGGTCGACGCGGCTGGGAGGGAGCGGAGCTGCAGTCAGGCTTTCGGAGGTGGGGTTTTTGGTTTTTTTTTGGTTTTTTTTTTTCCTAAGCTTCTCCGCCTCCTCTTCCTCTAACCAACACCGCTGAAAGTTCTCGGCCACGCATAGCGCTCGCGTTAGCAGGGGCTAACAATAATACGGCGCGGTTTATAGAAACCCTCCTAACTGATCTATTTTATTTTTTAAGATTTTTGGTGTGATCGACAAACATACATACATACATACATACATACATACATACATACATACATAGACCAAAAGATTGCGGTTATCCGGCCATGGTAAGTTTATTTTGCATCCGGTAGCGATGGTGCCGATTACATTGCCTCACTTGGCTGACGCTAAATGAGTGAGTACAGCACAGCTGTATATCACAGTCACAACCAGTTAAAATACAGGAATACGTAGCATTAGTCGGGTTAAAGAGTTTTATTTTTAGTAAATGGGGAAAGAGATCGTTATGAGATAGAGATAGCCAAGAGTAAAGGGGGATGGAGATCCTAGTGAGGTAGAGATGAGTATAGGGTGATAGAGGTAGAAAATAACGAAGGGGGGAAAGAGATCTTTATACAATTAATATGTAATAAACTGTAATGTATTGTATGATCACTGTAATAAATTGGACTAACCCATCTGTTATTAGCGGTGGCCTTACTGTTGTAAACCTGTTATTCATGTGGCTGACAATGTGATTGATTTCATCCTCCCAGGACCCTGAAGTTTCGGATGTTGAGCCTGTGCCGAGCCAAGTGATGGAGGGTGATGAGGCTGCTTCGTCCCATTCTGAGGACGAACCTGCAGAAGCGACAAATCCAACCGTAGGAACCTTTTTTGGACAGATGATATGGAGTGAAAGGAGAGCCCACTTAAGTAAATAATAAGGTGTAACGGGCCTGTTTTGCCACCTGGTTAAAATGGGGAGATATTTTGATGCTTCTTGTGTCTAATACAGGTCAGCTGATGTGAATATTAAAGGAAGGGTTTACAGTACACCAGGCCAGTTGCCAGATTGATTGTTGTGCCTGCTCTCCCTCGAGATAGAGATGTGGATAGTGCTGCAGTAGCAGCTCACCCTTCTTCACAGTTACAAGCAAAGTTCAGCAGTTTTCAACTTCATGCAAATGAGCAGCGACAGCAGTAGCCAATAGGAGGGTAGATACGCTCTCAATGTTGCTGATCCTGGGAAAATGGACGCCCGAACCACTGCACCATGATTAGGCTGTTTTTTTTATTTTCCCAAATTAAAATATCGATTAAAATATGGATGCAAGGATCCAATAGTAACGCTGTAGCCCTGTCGCCGGCGGTGTGACCCTAGCATAGAGTGTGCATCTGTGACTTGGTGACAACCAGTACTGAACAGCAGTACAGCACATAACATGTGGTCATAACATGTTCCAACTTTAGGGCTTTGCCACATGGTGCTTCTTGATGTATAATGCAGTGATAAACAGTTAGCTCACCCGCACAGTTTTCCTCCCACATCTTCTCCCCTGCCCACCAGTCCACTCTTTTGACCGCACCTCGCTGGCGCACCATCTGTCGTTAATCCCGCGAGTTTATCCCAAGTCAGCTTCATTTCAGTTACACATTTGGAAACCTCTTCAAAGATTTCCTTTCCCGTGGTTGTGCCATGCATTGATTTTAATCCCAAAAGTTCCTCCGTAACACACAGATTTGAGTCCACTCCACGGATGAAGACTGCCAGCTGGGCAGTATCAGATGTGTCGCTGCTCTCATCCACAGCAAGGGAGAATGCAACAAAATCTTTTCCCTTTTCCAACAGCTGGTCATATAGATTGGTGGCAAGATCACATGTGCGATCAGCTACTGTGTTTCTGCTCAGGCTCTCATTTGAAAATGCTTGTTTTTCTCTGGGCACATGAGGTCAGAAACCTTCATCATGCACTTTTTCACAAACTCTCCCTCATTGAAGGGCCGGGCTGATTTTGCGATCTCTTCTGCCACAATAACAATCGCCTTTACAGCAGCCTCACTTTGTGATATTACTTTTTTGAACATAGTCTGTTGTGAAACCAAACTTATTTTAATCTCCTCTACTTTCTGGCGCCTTTGAGTCATTCAAGATTCAAGATTCAAGATTTTTATTTGTCACATACATATACATACTTTCATACATATATGCAGTGAAATGTAATGCAACGCACCCGGTGATAGCACACAATATGTCCTAGGAAAAAAATAAAAGTAAAAAAATTCCTTTCTATTAGACCGACTGACTCCTAAAACGTAATACAGTAAGTTGAATACTTATAGAATAAGATAAAAATATATAGAATAAAATACAATAAAAATAAAATGGAATAGATGGAGGGAATATGCCTATGTATATACAGATATGTGCATTAAAGTGGCATGTTAATTAAAGTGGCATGTGAATTTGAATAGAGTGAGGTAGTGTTTGGGATAATACAGCACAGTATACAACAGTACGGCGCAGCAATACGGCATCACGAACAACCCTGAACAGTGACACAGTATGCGGTACAGTATGCTACATATAGTACAGTAGGTAGTGGAGCCTATGTGTTAGGACCCCTGGTGAGGTCAGCATTGACAGTTCTTATGGCTTGCGGGAAAAAACTCAGTCTCAGTCTCTCTATTCTCGCTGTGTGACTGCGGAGGCGCTTGCCTGACCGCAGCAGCTGAAACAGTCCGTTGTTGGGGTGATGAGGATCCTTCATGATCCTGCGGGCTCTGCTACTACACCTCCTGGTGTATAGCTCCTGCAAGGGGGGGAGGGTAGTTCCAGTGGTACGTTCAGCTGAACGCACCACCCTCTGCAAGGCCCGCCTGTCCTGGGCAGTACAGTTCCCAAACCAGGCAGTGATGTTGCCTGTCATGATGCTCTCCACTGCTCCAGAGTAGAAGGACTTGAGGATCCTCACCGAGACCCGGAATTTCCTCAGCTGCCTGAGGTGGTAGAGACGCTGCCTCGCCTTTCTCACCAGAGTGTCTGTGTGTACAGTCCATGTTAAGTCCTCTGTGATGTGGACTCCCAGATATCTGAAGCTGCTCACCCTGTCGACAAAAGTCCCATTAATCCACAAGGGCGCGTGCGTCCTCGATTGTGATCCACGCCTAAAGTCCACAATCAGCTCCTTGGTTTTGCTGACGTTCAGGTGTAGGCTGTTGTCCTGGCACCAGAGTGACAGGTCAGCCACCTCCTCGCGATAGGCCTTCTCATCGCAGTCGGTGATCAGGCCCACGACCACGGTGTCGTCAGCAAACTTGATGATGATGTTGGAGCTGGACCTGGCCACACAGTCATGTGTGTACAGGGAGTACAGTAGGGGGCTGAGAACGCAGCCCTGGGGGGATCCTGTGTTCAGGGTGAGGGAGCTTGACGTGTACTTCCCCACCTTGACCACCTGGGGGCGGCCTGTGAGGAAGTCCAGGATCCAGGTGCACAGCGGACCATTCAATCCGAGCTCCATCAGCTTGACAGCCAGTCTGGTGGGGACTATGGTGTTGAAAGCTGAACTATAATCGATGAACAGCATTCTCACATAGGCCCCCTTCTGGCCATCCAGGTGCGTGAGCGTGGTGTGCAGTACCTGGGAGACCGCGTCATCCGTGGATCTGTTTTGCCGGTACGCGAACTGCAACGGGTCCAAGGTGCGGGGGAGGGAGGCGCAGATGTAATCCTTAATCAGCCTCTCGAAACACTTCATGACCACCGAGGTGAGGGCCACCGGACGGTAGTCATTCAGGCAGGTTGGAGAGGCGATCTTCGGGACAGGAACGACGGTGGACCTCTTGAAACAGGACGGGACCACTGATTCAGCCAGGGAGATGTTGAATATTGTGGTGAACACCGTAGCTAGCTGGTTAGCACAGGTCTTCAGTACTCGCCCAGATATGCCGTCTGGGCCCGCAGCTTTCTTGGTGTTCACCCGCATCAAAGCCCTCCTGACCTCGTGCACGGACACTGGGAGTGCGCGCTCATCCCTAGCGGTGTAACTCCAATTAGCCGGCGAGCTAGCGGTGCTGTTGCCAGACTCGAACCGCGCATAAAAGGAGTTCAGTTCGTTGGCTAGGGAGGCGTCCACACTTGTGGCTGCTTGAGGAGCTGCTCTTGTAGCTCTTGTAGTCATGTCGATGTCCTTGTACTTGTCGTGGTGTTTCGTTTCATAGTGTCTTCTAGTGTTGTGCTCTTTGGTTTTAGCCACGTTGGCTCCACATTACATTACATTACATTTAGCAGACGCTTTTATCCAAAGCGACTTACAATTATTCAAACACCGCCGGACGCAGCCATCAGGAGCAGTGAGGGGTTAAGTGTCTTGCTCAAGGACACTACAGCATGCTAGCAGGAAGAGCCTGGGATCGAACCAGCAACCTTTAGATTACTAGATGACCAACTCTACCTCCTGAGATACCATCCCCACATACAAGACAAACAGGTCTGTCTTTTACATATGTAAACAGATATTCTGCCTCCCACCTGTCCAGAAAGCTCCTGTTTTCTGCCTTTCTTTTCGCCATTTTTGGGATGGGTAGCACAGTGCCGGTAGCAGCATGAGGTCGCTATGACTACTGTCAACAGAGGAGAGGGTGTTTATGGGTCCTGCACTGATTGACGCGCCAAAGCACGAGCAGAGCATTCTAGGATTTGTAGTATTAGCGGTACATGCGCTGTATAATACCGGCGGGCCATCTCTAGTAGTCATTTGGTATTGCCTCGCGGGCCAAATATAATTACACTGCAGGCCATATTTGGCCCACGGGCCAGAGTTTGACACCTATGCTCTAAATGGTGAGGGGGGAGGACACATCGTGGACTCTATTGCTCCCCCATTATTTAGTGGCCTTTAAAGGATGTTCTATCCAGTTCATTGGAATCCCATGAGCTAGATGTGTCTCATGGAAGAAGTTGATGTTGATTTATTGTCTGTATTATCATATTCCAATTGTTACAACCAATCAACCCCGCTTGTTTAATTGATGTCACAACATATTTCGAGTCGACCCATAGTCCAAATAAGCAAAATGATGATTCAATTAACTGTGCAAACTAACAAAGACCACATAAGTCTCAATCAAAAGGAAAAAAAAAAACTACTCAGGAAACTTACAGGACTGAGATCTGAAACATAAGCAGGGGAGACACTGGGCTCACGCATTGGATTGTCGGACCCACTAAACTAACTCCCCTAAACTAACCAGAACAAAATAAAGACTAAACTAAAAAAAACAAGCCGCAAAAACCAGGCCCCAGATCTCCATTCTAAAATCAGACGAAACATAATATCATGAAACTTAAGACTAACATTAAGAAAAACATGGTATGCTGCAGAAAAACACACTCTCTCCTCTTATATTGAAGCCCTGATGATGATTGGCCTCATCTGAGTCAATTGATCTGAGCACCTAGAGACAAGAGAGACAAACAGAACAGAGGGGGAAGCACGTAACACAACTTTGAATGTGATATTCTTTCATCCACCTAGGACCCTGAAGTTTCGGACGTTGAGCCTGAGCCGAGCCAAGAGATGGAGGGTGACGAGGATACTTCGTCCCATTCTGAGGACGAACCAGCAGAGCTGACAAATCTAGTGGTAAGACCCTTTTTTGGACAGATGATATGTAGTCAAAGGAGAGCCCACTTAAGTAAATAATAAGGTGTAGCGGGCCTGTTTTGCCACCTGATTAAAATGGGGAGATATTTTGATGCCTCTTGTGTCTAATACAGGTCAGCTGATGTGAATATTAAAGGAAGGGTTTACAGTACACCAGGCCAGTTGCCAGCCTGCTCTCCCTCGAGACAGAGATGTAGATAGTGCTGTAGTAGCAGCTCACCCTTCTTCACAGTTACAAGGAAAGTTCAGCAGTTTTCAACTTCATGCAAATGAGCAGCAATAGTCAATAGGCGGGTAGATACGCTCTCAATGTCATTGATCCTTGGAAAATGGACGCCTGGACCACTGCATCATTGTTCATGATTAGGCAATTTTTTTCAAATTAAAAATGTCCCTTAAACTATCGATAAAATAAGGAACACGTCATTTTATGTTTCTCCAATAAGGACAATTCTTTATTTTAAGGGACGGTTGGCAAGACTAGTTACGTAATTCTTTCAAGATGTTTTTTATTTTGCTAAGTAATAGCTACACCATTTTAATTAAAAAAAAAAATGTACACAAGGCACCATCTATCTATATAATGTATATAAAATATGGAAAAAGAGAGAGAGGTTTGAAATGTGTGGCGCATCCACAGCCAGTTGATTTTGATCTGACACACCCTCAAATGCCAGGTGCACGGAGACCTGGCGACGAGACAAGTGCGACTTGGATTTATGCTGCAGCCCTGTTGCCGGCGGTGTGACCCTAGCATAGAGTGTTCATCTGTGACTTGTTGACAACCAGTGTCGTAGCACTAAATGTGCCGTAGCTGTGTTAACCAGGGGCTTCACCATATGATGTCTTAAGGAAAGAGTTGGGAGTGAAGCCCCCCTCAGGGGACACATTGTGGAAGGATGTTATATCCAGTTCATTGGAATCTCATGAGCTCATGGCCGTGTTGTGATGTAAGCAGTCACACCTGTCTTTGGGTCTAGTTAATGAGGCCCAGGGTCAGGAGTGGCTGTGCACCTGTTGCTCATCAGAGCAGTTGATGAACCAGGGTCCAATCACCCATCCCCACACACATGGGAGGGAGCCTTTGTCATGACAATGTTCCATCTGCTCCCATCTTGTTGGCATCTCGATGCATTTAAAATGATAACCGCCCTTAGTTACGGCGTGGGAAACCCACCTACAGCCGCAAGAACCGCCTGATCATAAAATGACACTAACCAGGCTGGAATAAACACACTTCTGCAGTCACAAAACACACCGGAACAGAGAGCCAACGCACACATTGAACTTTGAATGAAGGGCCCTAGACCCTGCGTATTGTTTCCTGCAGCTATAATTATTATTATTATTATTATTATTATTATTATTATTATTATTTCAAAGGTTTGCTGCACGACTCCTTAGTTTTTGAGCCATACAGATATGGGATTTATCAAAACAACATGCTCGTGCCCGAACCCTCCAAGGAGAAGTAAGGTGGTGGACAGGAGTTTAAAGAGGGTAAAACCGCCACACGCTGATCTCTGCTGAATATGTGGAAGTGAAAAGCATACCTGGTGCAAATTCCTTTTAATCACATTTTTGCTCCAGAATTTGGCCGGCAGAGATCCACCAATCATGGAAAGACGTGCTACCATATTAGGGAAATTCCCAACATAGCCCCCTGGTTGCCGCAGCTACCAGGAGCTCCCAGGTGGCATCATCCTATCTTTGTGATGTCACAACTCTCTCTCTCTATGAAGCTGTGTGTTTGGAGGAGCTGCAATCAGTACGAAGCAAAACGAAGAAGCTGCTATCAGTTTACGCCAAAGACCAAGAGGGTACATAAATACACATGCACAAGTGAGAGGGTGATAAAGAAAATAGGCACAAGTAAAATTGTACATCTACAAAATCCGCATCTGGTGTTATAGCAGGTAATATATGTCACAAGTCTGATGCACACACTGGATAACATTTAGTAAAAAAAGAGGGCGTTAATGCAACATTACAATTTGATGCCAGCCAATTGGGGGAAAGAAAGAAACCATATATATAATAATGCATACTAATACTAGTCAATTCCATGTGAAATTGTAAACGTGTTCTGGGCCCGTATGCTTGTCTGCATGGGGGACAGTGTGGGGAATTCCCTGAATGTTTGATGTCTGGATTTCTTTGGCATGCTTTTTCACACTTGGGCAGAATGTTGGCACAAAAAGTGGAATATTTCATAAACAGTTGGTCGAAACCTTTCACAAAGTTATAGCGCACCTCTTGGGATCAATGCAGCTATTTTTATATGTTTTGCGTGTATGTGGCTGGAAAACTGGGAGGAGTGCTGTGTCAAAATTTGGCTGTTCAAATAATTTTTCAATTATTTCCAGGGTCTGAGGTCCTGTACCGTTGTGTTGGACCGTCTCACACAAGAAGAGGAAACAGCTCAACAAGGGCTTGGGGAGATAGAGGACATGATCCGAAAATCTGAGAAACAGCGCACATCTCGAATCCCCACTTTTCAAAGCACTGCGGCCAAAAAGCGACCCACTGGCGGCAGCCACAATGCAGAAGTTCCACTTTCCAAAAAATACGCTCGGGTGGTCTTGGACTCCCCAAGTCAGACAACACTTCTCCCGCAGAAGGTCACAAGTGGTGTCGGGGAGCTGTCAAAGTCTAAGCTCCCCGGTGTGCGAGAGACGGCCTTCCCGCCGCCTGCCCGGCCCATGGTCAAGAAAGTCCCTGAAACTGCACCATCCGGCGTCTCCCCGGTGGGTCTTGACCGGCCAGAGCAGGCCGCACAGGGTCAGCATATGGTCGTAAGCTCAAGGCCCGCGCTCAGAGCGGTCCTCGGCGACCACAGCTCAGAGGAGGAGCAACCCAGCAGCTCACCAAACGATCCCAATGCACACCTTAACTCCGGACCGGGTGATGCAGAAGGAAAGAAGGAAGATGAGGCCAAGAGCAGGATCTTCCCAACAGCACCAGGAGTAACCAACGTGTGGAAATACGAAGAGCTGGAGCCGATGGAGCCAGGCCTGGCGTCAGCTATCGCGGACAAAGAACCCCCACAGGAGGCGGAGCCGACCAAATTAACTCTCGAACTCGAAGACAACAGCAAATCGCCATCGAACGCCCAACATGCGAAGGCGGTTGAACCGTTTGATGACGGGATTGTTAGCCAATTGGGGCAAAGGAATGGGAATCCCAACCAACACGCTGGCCATGGGAACATTCCTATGACCAGCGTGAACCCAAACTCCACCACTCGACTGGAGGAAAGCACTCATTCAAATAAAGCCACCAGCCGTGCAGTATCCCGCAGACTACCTACACAAACACGAAGACAGCCAACAAAGGTGAGCAGTTCTGTCTCAGATAACTAATACATTCAGTTTATTGTCATTGTATTGGTTTGTTTTGCTGTGTGAACAGAGCCGCTGGTATTTAATGGAATTCCATCTCGCCCTGTCGTAACAGCTTTGGGAAGCAAGGATAAATGCACTCCAGTGTCTTGATAACTTGTTCTTTCCCATCTCTGGGTTTTTCATCAACATTTCTGATGTTATCCAACTCTAAGCCTACTGCTGAACTTACCGTCATACTTTCCTGTACAGAGCAATTTGAGAACATTTATTCTAGTATCTAATCACTTACTTACACTCTCATCTTCATAACCTAGTGCTTACCTTTACCAAATATATAGAACTTGCCCTTATACTCACCTACAATACTTGAATAAGAGGTATAATAGGAATGTAGGTCAAATTTGTAAAAGTATTAAGTAAAACTCTTCAATATCTGCAGACCTGCACACACCTTAAGTCAGTCTGTGATGCATAACCTGAGATTATTTCTGTGAGTTTCTAGTGTTGGTTAACCTTAAACCTAAGCACCAGTTCTGCTTTTTGCTTTCATATTTTCAGCAGAGATCAGGGTGCGGCGGTTTTACCCTCTTCGGCCTCCTGTCCACCACCTTACTTCTCCTTGGGGGTTTCGGGCACCATGTTTGGCACTACGGGCTCCCCAAATCAATGGCCCACCTCACCGCCCAGCTGGAGCTGCACTGGTTGGAGGGCTTGGGATTGGTGGAAGAGCCGTGTGGCTCCGACTGTCGGTGAGAAAACAAATACGAACAGAGTTTGATTTTAAAGGACACAACAGGTTTTTCCATTAAGAATGAATAGAAATGTGTTTTTTTTTTTTTTTTTTTTTTTATTATTATTAGTTTTTTATATGTGTCAGTGTGTGTGTGGATTTAATGTCCCTGTAAAGTGAATTTCGAGGTTTGCTTCCAAACACATACATGTCAGACAGTATAGTAATTGCTTGTGTGACGGTTAGACTGTTTCTCACCATTTTTGTGGTTGTTTTTTTTGGGCGGGGCTAAATCAGGGAGGATGACCCATGACCCGGTGACCCCACTTCGCATGGCCCCTCCTCTAACACTGGAAGAAGTACTCTGAGCTTTTACTTAAGTTGAAAGACAAATACGCACTCACAAAATGACTCTAGTAAAATGAAAGCACCATGTTGAAAGTAGATAAGTACCGTATTTTCTGGACTATAAGGCGCACTTAAAAGCCTTTAATTTTCTCAAAAAACGACAGTGCGCCTTATAATCCGGAGCGCCTTATATATGGATTAATTCTGGCTGTGCTTACTGACCTCGAAGTGATTTTGTGTGGTACACGGCGCTCTGTCAACATGTCTTAGTATGACTGGTAAAACTACAAAGCCGCACCGCTTGCAGCATTACGGCTACCGTGGTCAGGAGCGTCGCGGAGTAATACATGCTGTGCTTCACAATACTGTGTGTGTGTGTGTGTGTGTGTGTGTGTGTGTGTGTGTGTGTGTGTGTGTGTGTGTGTGTGTGTGTGTGTGTGTGTGTGTGTGTGTGTGTGTGTGTGTGTGTGTGTGTGTGTGTATAAGGACCCCAAAATGGCACATGTCAAGAGACACGCTTACGATGCGGACTTCAAACTCAAGGCTATCAGTCACACAGTAGAGCATGGGAATAGAGCAGCTGCGAGAGAATTCAACATTAATGAATCAATGGTACGGAAGTGGAGGAAGCAAGAAGATGACCTGCGCCAAGTAAAGAAGACCACACAGAGTTTCCGAGGGAACAAAGCGAGATGGCCACAGTTAGAGGACAAAATTGAACAGTGGGTTATTTAACAGAGAGCAGCAGGTAGAAGCGTCTCTACAGTCTCTATTCGACTGAAGGCAACAGCGTTAGGCTGTTGGCCAGCTTTACGAAGAAAAGCTGGCCACTTTCTACGCATACTGCAAAAACAAGATCACTGAAAAGAAGATCCGGCCAGAGCACGTCACCAACATGCACGAGGTTCCCCTCACCTTTGATATCCCCGTGAACTGCACTGTGGAGAAAACAGGGTCCAGAACGGTGTCTATACGCACCACAGGGAACGAGAAGTCATCCTTCACTGTAGTTCTCGGTTGCCAGGCTAATGGCCAGAAACTTCCACCCATGGTTATTTTCAAGAGGAAGACTTTGCCAAAAGAAAAGTTTCCAGCCGGCGTCATCATCAAAGCTAACCCGGAGGGCTGGATGGACGAGGAAAAGATGAGTGAGTGGCTGAGAGAAAATTAGGTCAAGAGACCGGATGGCTTTTTCCACAAATCTCCGTCCCTATTGATCTGCGACTCCATGTGCGCCCATCTCACTGATGCTGTCAAAAACCAAGTGAAGCAAACTAATTCGGTACTTGCCATCATTCCGGGTGGATTAACTAAAGAACTCCAGCCGCTAGATATTGGTGTCAACAGGGCGTTCGAAGTTAAACTGCGAGCTGCGTGGGAGCAGTGTGAGAGAAGGCGAACACACATTCACCAAGACAGGGAGACAGCGCCGGGCGACTTACGCTACTATCTGCCAGTGGATCGTGGATGCCTGGGCTAAGGTATCAGTCTCAACTGTGGTCCGAGCTTTCACGAAGGCCGGAATCATCACTGAACCGCCAGGTAACAGCAACGACACTGACTCGGATAATGATGAGAGGGATCCAGGCATGCTGGATGCCGTAATCGCCCAACTGTTAAACTCGGACACTGAAGATGAAGAATTTGAGGGATTTGTGGACGAGGAATGAACTGAAAAAGTGAGTGTATTGTGTTGTATTTTACATGTTATAACTGAACAATTTTGAGAGTTATTGTGAATATGCTAACGTTTGATTTAGCGGTATCAGACAGTTTTTTGTTTTTTTTTAACGTGTCACAACTGAACAAGGTTGGGAGTTATTGTGAATACGCTCATTAACGTTTGAACAATGTTGAGAGTTATTGTGAACACGTTTAATAAAGTTTGACTGACTGACTTATGTGACTGTTTTGTTTCGCTTAATGCGCCTTATAGTCCGGTGCGCTTTATATATGAAAAAAAGATAAGAAAAATAGACCATTCATTGACAGTGCGCCCTATAGTGCGGAAAATATGGTACTTGCTCTTAAATGTACCTAAAGTAAAGTAAAAGTACTTGTCATATTTAGTCGATAATGTCATAAAGTACTACTGCAGATGAGTGCTCAGCATTCTGAATTGTCTTGCTTTTGATGGACTAGTACATGCCCCCGTTGAAAATTTAAGAATTTCTAAGATATTTTAATGCCACAGTATAATAAAATTTCAATGATTCCATGATGCCAGTTAAAGTCAAACGCCGGGTAAGACACTCTTTGTGACTCTCCCTGTAAACTGCACTTACACTGTTTCAATGCTCAGATTTTTCCTGGCAAATTAAAAATAAATAAAAAATCGTCTCATCGATGTCAATCACGATCAATGGAGTCCATCGGCAAAAGATGATTTAATTGTAAATCTACCCACGCCTAATATAAATGTATTTTTTCAATATAAATGTATGTAAATCTAAATCCAGATTGTAGTAGGGTAAAAAGTAGAAATGTTTTTTTAACATAGTGGAAACTGAATATAATGTATGGAGAAGAAGAAGAATCTTTGTCACATGACACACCACACTACAACACATGCATATGTACACACACACACACACACACACACACACGTGCTTTTTTGGGTGGTGGCCAGTGAAATGTGGACTCTGCATTTAACCCATCCCGGCTTGTCCTTCCTCCGGGGGGGCAGCCAGGAGCAGTGGGCAGTGTTCGTGGACGCGCCCGGAGACCTGGTACCAAATGTCCATCGCTGGTCGGACGATGGTGATGGGTGCATGTTTTTGGTGGGGTTCCTTACTGATGTTAGGTGGAGGAAACCCCATGTGAGCACGGGGAGAACATGCAAACTCCACACAGAAAGGCTCCTATTTGGGAGATAACCCGGATAGCACGGTGGCAACAGCGCCACAGCTGAGAATACTTAATATTAAGTATTCCTGGTACAGATACTTAAAACATGTACTTAAGTGCTTTGTTACTTTCCACCACTGCCATTAATTTACCTCATAATACTAGAATATCCTATTTTGTAATTGTCAATTATTTTTGTTGTGGATCCCAAGGCCTCGTGAGCCACGATGACCCCCTCCCCTTTCAAAACTCACAAATGGGGTCGTTCGATTGAAGGTTTCCCACTCTCTCTCTGCTCTCAGGGTGCGTCTTGTAGAGAGCATCCCAGTGGGTCTGTACCCCTACGACCCCTCTCCCCTGCCCAACATCAGCGATAGCTGGCTCCAGCTGCTCCACCAGGCCAACACCTCGGTCCAAATCGCAGCTTTCTACTTAACACTGCGAGACAAGGACGCGCCAGGACAGTCTAAGCCCATCGACGCGCAGGTCAGAAGGAGTGTGTGTGTGTGTGTGAGTGTGTGAGCAGATCCAATATCATACAAGCCTTGGAGCCAACTAACTGTTAGGTTTGTGGATATTCGTCACTATACTGCCCAGTTTTTATTGCGTTGCTACACTTTGGCGCAACTAGGATTAACTGCAGGTTGAGTGCAACAAGGTTTCTTAAAAATGCATCAAAAAGTGTGTGTGTGTGTGTGTGTGTGTGTGTGTGTGTGTGTGTGTGTGTGTGTGTGTGTGTGTGTGTGTGTGTGTGTGTGTGTGTGTGTGTGTGTGTGTGTGTGTGTGTGTGTGTGTGTGTGTGTGTGTGTGTGTGTGTGTGTGTTGCAGGGAAGAAAGGTTTTCCAGCAGCTGATGGGACTTGAATTAAATGACGTGAATCTTCAGATTGCCGTCAGTGCCCTGCAGAGCTCTCCTGAAGACACGTCGGATTTGGCTGCAACAGGTACAGTGCCATGTGCTCACGACCACAGAGCTGGTTGCAGTTTGACTGTTTGCAGTTATTTGAGCAGACTGTGATTTCCTTCATAATGTCAAGGGAATTCGAAACCAATGTTAGAATGTTGCAATGAATAGAATGTGAATTTGGGGACATTCCATCATGTTGCATTGAGGTAAATAAATATTTTTCAGCCCGAGGACCCCTTGGTGGATAGAGAAACATTTATATATAATTTTGTGTTGCATTTTAACCCTGGCCTATAATAACATTTACAATGCCTTATTAACCCATTTATATACTCAGTTATGGTGGTTACGGTTCATGTGTGTTTTTAATTTAGATTTAGATGTATTTCCATTAGTTCAGTTAGTTCTGTGTGTGGGGGGGGGGGGTGAAACCCACCTTCTTGTTTTCACAAATAGAATAAAGGTTTTACAAATCAGAAATGGGGTTTTAGATACTGTCATTTTTATTATAATCTAATCCAGGTTTGACTACTATAAGTACAGTAGTTTGCTATCTGGACCTTGTCTTAAATCGCCTGTTTTGAATAAATACATAATGAAGAGAAATTCACCTGTTTGGTTTTCACAAAAAAAAAAACTTTTCACAAATTTGAAATAGGGTTTTAAATTATGTTTAATATCAACACAGTAATACAAACCATAAACCATGTATTTCTTATGATGTTCAGAGGTTTTTGAACGCACCATAACGTCGGAAGCTGCAAAAAAAAAAGGGGGGGGGGGGGGGGGGGGCAAAAGTCTGTTCTCGTGTTAATGGTTGAAGTTTACTCTTGTTTTTTTGTCTAAAATAAATCTCATAAATAAATCTCAATATCATTTTGACATTTTAAAACATTGGCTGTGAACCTTCGTGGACCCCCGGTTGAAGACCACTAATCTAACAGATTTTTTTAATGTTCAATGTTAACTGGCTTTTCATCATCATAAGGTGTAGGTGTATTATTACACTATTCTAGATTATAGATATTATGTTAAGTTCAATGATTGTCGTTCCCTGATTGGGACAACCCTATTTTCAAGCTGTTGCGTTAAGCTTTTTTGTTTTTTGCAAATGTAATTGAACTATTTTGTTTATTCAAGTCCCAAACTCAACCTCCCTGAACTACCCCATGCATTTGCCAGGCGCGGAGGTGCGTGAGGTGGATCTGCAGTCGGTGACTGGGGGCGTCGTCCACACTAAGCTTTGGGTGGTGGATCAGGAGCACTTCTACCTGGGCAGCGCCAACGTGGACTGGCGCTCCCTCACCCAGGTACACACTTGATAACACAAGCTGCGTACACCTTCACTTTGACGGGGGTGTGTATGCTTCCATTTTCACTCCTTGTTATTAGTGTTTTCCAGTTGAATTGTGGCCTTACATTTTGCATACATTTTCACGTCTATTTATTGTCCATCTTGCGCCTTATTTACATTATGGTACTTATCTAGAAATCTTTAGAAAAGCTAAAGCTCCTTTATAAACCTCCATAAATTAGGCCCAATTGTTTCAAAACTAGGCAAAAACATGGAGGTACAGCACATTTGAATAGCAGACTTTTGTCATGACCTCTCCCCCCAAAAATATGGGGGGAGAGGTCATGTCTTCTAAGATAAGATCTATTGATCTATTGATCCCCGGAAGGGAAATTCAGGTGTTGCTGCAGCTCAGTGGGGAATGTGAAGAACATAGTGTAAGAAATATACACAAAATTCACTAAATTTACATACAAAAATAAGTCCGAAAAGCTCAACAAAGTAAAATAAGGAATAAAGTGATAATAAACAGCTCAAGATAGGTCCATAGTTAAGGTCCATATTTCTTGATTAAAAAATATGGAAGTTTCCATACATTTAGATAATCCAGATATTATAATCTGCTATTTTTTTAACCACACTCGCTCATTCAGCGATTCTTTGTTTGGTGTCCTCTCTCCGGCCGGCGAAGGTGAAGGAGGTCGGCCTGGTGGTGGAGAACTGCAGCTGCTTGGCCCGGGATGCGTCGCGGATCTTCGGGGTGTACTGGAGCATCGGCGCAGAGAAGACCGGTGCCCTCCCCCCGTACTGGCCGGCTCGCCTCTCCGCCCTGTCCAGCTCCCAGCAGCCCCTGAGCCTCCACTTCAACGGTGTGCCCGCGCAGGTCTACCTGTCTGTGAGTACGGTGCCATCTGTTTCAAACTGTTTTGGGGTTTTTTTGTTTGTTTTTTTTCCCCTTATGCTGCTGTACTTACATTTTGTTATCATTGTGTAAACAGGGTCTTACCCTGTCCTTGAGGTGCTTGTATTTTGTCCTCAGAAATTGGAGTGCTGAAATACCTTGGAAATAACCCCCTTTATGCTGAAGTGCTTGAAAACATTGGATTTGTTGGTATTTGTTATTCAAATTGTAACGTAGTAAAACATTTTCCAGAATGGCTTTTACACCAGGGAAACGTAAATTAAATCCATCGTGGTTATAAAAAGACCCTTATAATAGTGGATGAAATTTCACTGCATATATGTACGGAAGTATGTATATGTATGTGACGAATAAACATCTTGGATCTTGAGATGAAGCTTTCCCAATAAAGAACACTGGAGCAATTTTCTATCCTTATTAGGGGGCCAGCGCGCAGGGCTGAACCCACAGACATGGTTGAGTTGTGGTTAGAACCAGGACAACCATGTCAGACAGCTCGTGGTTCAAGTTTGATCCATATCGATCTACAGTTGGAGCACGAATTAGTGAAAAACCGGAAGTTTAAGAATTTGGCGTAGCTTGATTAGTTCGTGAAGCGAGGTGCTTTGTGACATGAACCGATATTTTTTCCTTCACTGGGTGCTGGTTCGCATTCAGAGGGTTGCGGTGTGTAGACCGCAGAGTGGTTGCTCCGTGAGACGAGTAACCAGGAGACGACAGACCGGGGGAGCCGGTTCAATGTAAACTCGGAAAATCGTGCTGCGTTTCAGAGAACCCGTAAACGTACCTTACACGACTAAACTGGACCCCGTGCATTGCTGCCCGCAGCTATATTTAATTACTGTTTTCCCAGAGCGCCCCACCCCAGATCTCCACCCGCGGCCGCACCGACGACCTCTCTGCCATCCTCTCTGTCATCCGGGACGCCCAGCGCTCGATTCACATCTCTGTCATGGACTACCTGCCTCTGTCCGAGTTCACGGAGCCTCTCAGGTGACCGTGACGTGTATTCTAATACCTAAAGTAATACATATTCCCGCTATGTATGAGCAACTCACTGTAAATAGTACAGAACTTGTAACTCTTTATTTATTTTTTATTTCGAGCCAAAGCACCCATGTGCTAAAGACAGTGTTTCACTGTGTCAGGTTCTTTGCGGCCATCGACACAGCGCTGCGTGAGGCTGCCTGCACCAGGGGGGTGGAGGTGAAGCTCCTGGTGAGCTGTTGGCAGCACTCGCCACGTTCAATGTTCGTCTTCCTGCAGTCGCTGCTGGTGCTCAGAAGGCGCCCGCTGCAATGTGACATCAGTGTGGTACGTTGGCTGTCGGTTCAGTATCTGTGCCGATGGTGAAAAGTACTATCGGTCCAACCCAATCAGGGTCGGTTTTATTGTGTGTATATATATATATATATTTTTTTTTTTTTATATAAGCACGGAAAACTAATTCCTATGTTAGTGTTGGTAGTTTTTAATTTCTCAGCGTTTTCTTACCTCTGGTTTGTGTTCTCCTCCAGAAAGTCTTTCGAGTTCTCTCCACGGCAGAGCAGCAGAAGATTCCGTTTGCACGGGTCAACCATGCCAAGTACATGGTGACGGACAGAGTGGTCTACATAGGTAAACTTTCACTATTTATATACCACGTCGCTTTAAACCACACTGACCCGGAGCGTGCTTAAGAAACATAACAGTTTATCCAAAGCTAAACATATAGAAAATAAGCGCATGTGGTGTTGAATGATGTTTCAGAACTACATGTGCATAACCAAAAAAAACAATTTTAAAGGTAGAATGTTTGTTTATATGTTATTAAGGGGGCAACTCAGGTTTGCACACAGAGTGAATTAGGTGTGGAGAGATGATGTAGCAGTTCGATAAAAAATGTGTGTGTTATATATGTGGCTTTTTTTTAACTTAGAATTACAGCTGTAATTCTAAGTAAAAAAATAAATGTAATTCTCAAATCGACCACGCCACGCCCACCGAAGAAAATCTGACATTGCCCATGAACTTGAACGTGACGCCACAGGAGGAGATAACTAGCGCTACAAGTAGAAGGGATGCGGAGAGACACTCAGTGTGGTTTCTGTTTTAGATGTATTTGGCAGTTTCCTATTTGTATGAAACGAAAAACGAGAACATTTGCTCCCTCTCACCGGGAGCATGGAGCCCCGTCTGGTCAGGATGCGGAGAAGGGGTTTCTGGGTAACAGTTGCCATTACAATTGATGTGAAGTTTGAAGATTCACAAACAGAGTGTTTCAGGCTTTAAACCGTTAGCTATTTCCCATTAATGCAAGACTCGCAAACGATTCGTTCTTAGCAAAGAAATCCTTTTTAATTACTTGGGAGTCATTCTGGTAGGAGTTGACCCCAACAACTCATGTTGAATGTTACTGAATTACACTTTGCAGTCTTCAAAGTTAAAACATTTTGAGAGAATCTGAATTTAATCTCTTTACCAAGTCACTCGTATAAAGTCGAATTTCCAAAATCATCACTGCTCCCCATAACCCTCCTTCCCAGAGGGTAAGGCATTCAGAAAATTTGCAATCTTAAACTTGAAATGTTACATCTCGTCTCCGCCACAAATGTACAACTCACCCCAAACCCCATTGTTGGACGTGTGCGCAGGTACATCCAACTGGTCGGAGAACTACTTCACCCAGACGGCGGGCGTGGGCCTGGTGGTGAACCAGACGGGCTCTGCGGTGGGCCAAGGCCGGGAGACGCTGCAGAGCCAAGCCGAGAGGCTCTTCCGCAGAGACTGGACGTCCCAGTACGCCAGCACGCTCACTACCGACGACGCACACCTATGCACGCTTCAGCGCTGACGAGAGTTGGGTCGATTTCCGGTCTCGCCGGTCCGGTCCGGTGTATGAGCCTAAACCGGTTTGATTTTATGCAAACCGACCGAACCTGTCATTATGAGACGTTCTGGCAAATCAAAAAGTAGCCTATGTCAGCAACCTGCGCCGACTGTGTCACGGCGCTAAATCCAACTTGTATTGCATTAGTAACAACACGAGGACAACATGATCTTATGTTTGTTTATAAACTGACCAACGGAGCCACTAGTGTCTGACAGGCCGTGCCCAATTTAGTGCCGGGCCAAGGCTGGCAACATGGTGCTCAATAAAAAAAATAAAAAAAATTTAATTTGAATGGTTGTTGTGAGAAATAAAAATACGATGTCACTCAGTTATACTCTTCTTCTTATTTAGTGTAGAGGTGCATTACCGCCACCAAGTCGGGAGCAGCTGCCGAGTCAAGTGTGACACCTAGTGATGAGTTAGTCCAGTCCGGTGTTTGGCTTCATATCAAACCGGTTTGAAAAGTTTGACACCGGCCCAACCCTAGCGCTGACTTCTCTCGTCCCTTTCCCTCAGGTTTGCATGTTGATTAAATGTGTGAACTCCCCTATTTACATCATGGCTGCCAGCCCATTGTGCATATTGGCTTTTTTTTAAGGTTAAGGTATAAGGAAAATTTGCTTTTGCTGTCTTTGAAGGTTTTGTGTAAGTTTTTTGTTTTTTTTAATTAAGATTGCCTGGCAACTTGACTATTTGCTACAACAAGGGAAATATTATTTTTATAATTTGGTAATAATTGGTAATATTTTATGCCTGGAGCATTTTGATATTGTCAAGGGTTCTCTGTAAAGTTTGATACAGGAAAATAAATTGTTCCGAAAATAGACCATGGACTTTTCATTTTGATGTCATCCCAGAATGGATGACTTGAAAAGAAACACAAAATTTGTAGATGCGAATAAACTACTGATATAGATGAACATTCACAAAAAACAACACCCTTACAACACATATCCCCACCACCTCAACTGACCAAGATGGATCAGGAAAAAGCATCTGACAACCTTATGGATTGCCCAGTTTCTGTAAGTGAACATTAAGCAAAGTCGTGAGCTGGTCGTCCAGTAATCTAAAGGTTGCTGGTTGGATCCCAGGCTCCTCCTGCTAGCATGCTGTAGTGTCCTTGAGCAAGACACTTAACCCCTAATTGCTCCTGATGGCTGCGTCTGTCGGTGTTTGAATAATTGTAAGTCGCTTTGGATAAACGCGTCTGCTAAATGTAATGTAATGTACAATTTCTCATGTCACGTGTTTAAGTTTAGAAATGATCTTACCATCTCCTTAAAACTTGAGTTATATTTTGATTCTGTACCAAATCTTGAAAATAGTGACCTTGACCAAATGCAATGATGTTGATTGGAGAAAATACCTGACCATATACTAAGTCCAAACTTCTTTTAATACTTTAATACTCTTTTTTTTTTACCTGTGCTTTCAGTATGCTGGCAGCACAGGTATGCAATGGCATACAAATACTCTGTTGTATCAGAGAGTATTTGTATGCCATTACATCTAGGACAGAGTTAGTCTGCAAGTGGAGTTCAAGTTCTCAACCTGCAATGCAACTCTTTATTCATTCTTAAATCATCAACAACTGCTGCAATAACTCTGGCCTGTGGACGACCTGTGGGATGACAAGAGCACAGCCTTTTGTTACACAGAATCACCACCAACACCCCTCTTTGGAGAACTATTTATCATGTTTTGGTCTTTAAACAACGGATCACTACTCCCAAGAGAGGGAGACTAACCGCGGTGAGACAAATAAACATAGAACCAAAAAACATTTACACAAAAACATAAACATTGGATGACAACCTGTATTAAAAAACAGTGAATTAGGGTGTGTGCGTGATGTCCACCGGTGAGTGTACATGACTTATCCCCATTGGTACTGGTGTAGAAGGTCAGTATTATGTCGTGCCGCCTCCAAGCAGCGGAAAGGGCCCCGAAGACCGCTGAACTCCGCAGCCTTGTAGACACCTTACGGCTGCAGGAAAGCCCCGAGAACCCTGCCCTGCGGCCACTGAAGACCCGCGGGCCCCTAGACGGTGAGCTGGCAGGGCTCCCAGGGCACCTGGATGTTAGCCCCCCTGCCGATACCAACAGGCCACCAGATATATGGGCCCGGCACCCGTGGCGCCTGCCGCAGAGAGGCCGCGCAGCAGAAGCAAACGGCCGACAGCCACCCCCCACACACCAACCCACAACAGCAAGCATTAGTGAGATGGGTAGGTTGTCCCATCGAATGAGGTCTTCTTCAATGGATTTGAGCAATGGAGTAAAGTTAAGGGTAAACAAATCTGACAGATTGGTGGAGATCAATACCAAAGTATCTAATGTTGCCCGTTGTGATGCTTAAGCAAAGTTTCTGGGTTGCAGTATTGCAGTCTTCCTCACTGAGTGGTAAGTCCGTGCTTTTAGTCTTAGAAGGCTGAGAATTTAGATATAAGATTGAACACCTCAGGGAAGAATGATATTGGGTTCCGTACGTACAACAAGATATCGTCTGCATACAAGCTGAGTTTGTGAAGTTTACTGTTTGTATGCCTACGATTTTACTGTTTTGACTGATGGCCACCGTGAGGGGTTCAATAAAGATGGCGAATAGTAAAGGGGAGAGCGGACATCCTTGTCTTGTGCCGCGTTGTAGAGTGAAACGCTGTAAAGTGTAACCACAGAAGCAGATGGGGAGTTGTAGAGGATTCTGATCCATTGAATGAGTGACTCCCCAAAGCCAAATTTGTTGAGGATTGAAAAAAGATGTCCAAATTCGGAATCTAAAGAGGCTATAACAGTATTTAACAGGGTTATTTGATCGCCAACAATCCCAAAGCGCAAGATCACTCATATTGTTTTATAGTGTCCGACGAATGCCAGGATTTGTGAGTATTTCTGCTTTGTGAGGTCTAAACTTGGATCCAGTGCTGTGTTGAAGTCTCCCAATATTATCATTGATTCAGGGAATACTAAGACTTTTGAAAATATATTGTGAAAGAAATTTGGGTCAACCTCATTGGGGCCATAAATATTAGCTATAGATAATTTCATGTCACCTAAAACCCCATTAGTCATTATGTAACACCCTTCTGGGTCTGTTATTGTGGTTTTATTTTAATATGGGATACTTTCATTGATCAATATAGAAACTTTTTTTTTGAGTTGTATAATGCATTTAGCTTTGAGTTTGAGGTGCTCAGATGCAGTGAGGTGGGTTTCTTGCAGTAGACAGAAGCTGTGGTTCATCTTGGTGAGGTGAGTTAGGATTTTGCTACGTTTAGCAGGTGAGCCCAAGCCTCTCACATTCCAACTAACAAACTAAATGGGTGTCATTGAAGCTAGTTAGGGGGTGATGGCACAGTGCATCCAAGGTAATAGCTATAATACCGTTCCCATGCTTTCCTCCTTTACATTCCTTTTTACCGTCCTAGTATTGCAGTTAGTTTGTAGGGATACATATCTATAACACATATTTCTTCTCCAAATCTTGGAAAACATTGACCTTTGAACAAATGCGGTGATGTTGAGTGTGAGAAAATATCTGACCATAAAAGTCCAAACTTGTTTTAATACTTTTTTTTTTTAACATGAAATGGATCCTGTACAAAATTTTAAAGCCACCATTTGGTAGCCCCAAAACTACTTATCATACAGCGTTTAATTCATATGGCACAAAATTAACAAAAATATACATCACTAAAAGCGTTCGATAATATTGGGTAAGAATAAATACAATTCAAACGGGCTTCATCAAAAACAAAAATAAAAGCTAGTACCAACGTTTCACAGTGAAAATGAAATTTCACATCTTATACTTGAGTCGTGCGGGAAATCCCACAGTGCCTTCTCTCGACGTTACCGACGATGTTTCCACCCTCTGAAGCGCTGATCTGCTTGGTCGCTTTTAGGTCGCACGGCAAAACTGCCAGAATCCCCAGACTCATACTCCTCGAAGGTTTCCCCTCCATATCTGTGAATCCTCCACAATGAGAGCAGAAGACAGAGCAATGTCTGTCCTTCTGACTGAAAACACAGAGGATGTGTGAGACGTCTTGTTTTGGGACGACGGAGGAGTGTTGACACACTCGGCGGCGAGGGGAGCGGTGGGTTCCCGCACTCATTCCATGGAGAGCTGCACGCTTTCTGACTGACCCTGCTGCTGCTGCTGTTGCTGCTGCTGCTGCTGCTGCTGCTGCTGCTGCTGCTGCTGGTGGTGATGCTGGTCAAACTTCCTAGCTGGAAAATAACAGTGGAAGTTACCACTCATTTACAGTGGCTTGCAAAAGTATTCATACCCCTTGAACTTTTCCACATTTTGTCACGTTACAACCACAAACGTCAATGTATTTTATTGGGATTTTATGTGATAGAGCAACACAAAGTGGCACATAATTGTGGAGTGGAAGAAAAATGATGCACGGTTTTCATAAAAAATTGAAAAGTGTGGCGTGCAAAAGTAGCCCCCTTTACTCTGATACCCCTAAATAAAATCCAGCGCAACCAATTGCCTTCAGAAGTCACCTTATTAGTAAAAAAAAGTCCACCTGTGTGTAATCTAATCTCAGTATGAATACAGCTGTTCTGTGAAGGCCTCGACGTTTGTTAGAGAACATTAGTGAACAAACAACATCATGAAGCCCAAGGAACACACCATGGAAAGAGAATGGCACAACTGCGAACCTACCAAGACATGGCAGTCCACCTAAACTGACAGGCCGGGCAAGGGTAGCATTGATCAGAGAAGCAGCCAAGAGGCCCATGGTTACTCTGGAGGAGCTGCAGAGATCCACAGTTCAGGTGGGAGAATCTGTCCACAGGACAACTATTAGTTGTGCACTCCACAAATCGGGCCTTTATGGAAGAGTGGCAAGGAGAAAGCCATTGTTAAAACAAAGGCATAAGAAGTCCTGTTTGCAGTTTGCCACAAGCCATTTGGGGGGGACAGCAAACATGTGGAGGAAGGTGCTCTAGTCAGATGAGACCAAAATTAAAGTTTTTGGTCTGAATGCAAAACTGTGTGGCGGGAAACTAACACTGCACATTACCCTGAACACACCATCCCCACCGGAAACATGGTGGAGGCAGCATCATGCTGTAGGCATGCTTTTCTTCAGCAGGGACAGGGAAGCTGGTCAGAGTCGATGGGAAGCTGGATGGAGCCAAATACAGGGCAATCTTGGAAGAAAAGCTGTTAGTCTGCAAAAGACTTGAGACTGGGGCGGAGGTCCACCTTCCAGCAGGACAAGGACCCTAAACACACAGCCAGAGCCGCAATGGAATGGTTTAGATCAAAGCATATTCGTGTGTTACAATGGCCCAGTTAAAGTCCAGACCTAAATCCAATTGAGAATCTGTGGCAAGACTTAAATTGCTGTTCAGACGCTCTCCATCCAACCTGACTGAGCTTGAGCTATTTTGCAAAGAAGAACGGGCAAACATTTCAGTCTCCAGGTGTGCAAAGCTGGTAGAGACCTACTCAAAGACTTGCAGCTGTAATTGCAGCGAAAGGTGGTTCTGCAAAGTATTGACTCAGGGGGGCTGAATACTTTTGCGTGCCACACTTTACAGTTTATTTGTTAAAAAAACAAAAAAACATGTATCCATTTTCCTTCCACTCCACAATTACGCGCCACTTTGTTGGTCTATCACATGACGTTTGTGGTTGTAACGTGACAAAATGTGGAAAAGTTCAAGGGGTATGAATACTTTTGCAAGCCACTATTTATTCTTAATACTACTGCCGGCCAATAAAAATAAGCTATAAGTGTTTCGATTTATAATTACATCAACATTTACTCTTTTGAGTAAATTCAACTATACAAACTTGCTTTTTGTGAAGACATTACCCTGTGTAAATTAAATATTTTATTAGGGCAATTGCCATCAGTCACATGTTAATTGCTGCATTGATACAGAGCTTTTCTGGTCACTGAGGCACTTAAAGTGCTTCACATTCACACACCAACAGGGTCAGTCATGCAAGGAAACAAAGCAGCTCGTCAGGAGCAACTAGGGCTTCAGTGTCTTGCTCAAGGAAACCTTGGCAAAATGGCCAGGCAGAGCCCAGGATCAAACCACCAACCCTCCAGTTGCCAGACGACCACTTTACCTTTCTGTCGCCCGGAAGCCCATGTTAACCAGATTGTATATGAACTACAACTCAGTTTCATTTAATGAACAAGATTAATGTCTTGGAGACTCAACTAAAATAATTCATTCAGCCGCATCTATTATTCACACAAACTGCACACGTATAGATAACTCAATGAATATTTTTATGACACACACACTCACACACTATTAGGTACACCAGCGCATTAGTGCAAATGTCTAATCAGCCAATCATGTGGCAGCAACTCAATTCATGCAAACATGTTGAAGAGCTTCAGTTGTTGTTGTTCAGACCCACGTCAGAACGGGGGAGAAAGGACTAGGTGACTGACTTTGGATTGACTGCTGGTGCAGATGTTTGAGAACCTCAGAATGTTCCGATCTCCAGGGATTTTCATGCACAACAGTGTCTCCGGGGTTTACCGGGAAGCATGCGGTGAACGGAGGTTCTGTGGCTGAAAATGACTTGTTACTGAGAGAGGTCCGACCGTGAGGCTGAGAGGAGGGCGACGGTCCCGAACGACCACGCCTTGCAGCAGCGCCGTGTGTGGAAGAGCGTCTCTGCACATGCAACCTGCTACAGCAGCACAAGCCCCACCCAGAACTACAAATCTGTATGGCCACTGACTCGTCGAAACATATTTGGCCCGTGCGCCATATCCTTCAACCTCCTCACCGCAAGAGCAGTCCAACTGTATAATCCACGTCTTTCTTGTGCACTCAGGTTTTTTCCGCCTTTAACTTTTGAGTCGGAACTCGGTCCGTCTCGGGTGCCGTGCTTTACTCGACATACTCACCGAGCGAGTACATCTCCAGCTGCTGCCGCAGGCGGACCTTCTGCAGGCTGTCGTAGAAATTGGGCTCGGGAGTGTTGCCGCCCGTGGGAGGCAGAGCGAAGATGCGCATGATCTTCCTCTTGTTTCTGTGTAGCGAACAAACAAACAAACAAACAAACTGTAGACCGACAGAAAGAAGCTTGGCTCTTTCAGGGACAGCTCAGGACCATCAGTCACTTTGTTTTTGGGGCTGAAACGGTTGACATACAGTACAACTAGCTTGTTTTCCCAAATAGAATCAAGGTTTCACAAATCTGAAGTAGGGTTTGATCCATCTACCTATTCTAGGTTTCTTATTTGAATGTAGTCCAGGTTTGAACACTATAAGTGCAGTGCTTTCTGGGTCTATAAAAGCTGTTCTCACAAATAAAATCAAGTTTTTACGAATCAGAAGGAGGGTTTTAAATGCTGTTTAAATGCTGTTTCGTTTTATTGTTATTATTATTATTATCATTATTATCATTATTAAGGTTCAGCCATGCAGCAGTCACGTCTGTCAGAGACGCAGCAGGTTGCGGAAAACGTCAAGAAGCTGTGAACCGGCTGCCGCCCTCGGCGCCGTCCTCTGTGCGTGCGGGGCCCTTACCGCCTGGCGTACACCAGCAGGCCGAAGCTCACCAGGATCACCAGCAGGTACACGTTGGTGGCCTCGTTCCACGCCTCGTGTACGGAGTAGTCCAAGGACTCGGCCTCGCTCCCCATGACACCGTGTCCGCCCATAATTGCGACGGAACGCGAATAAAACGAAGAGTAACAATCGCGGCGTCGCAGGTTTCGCGGCTCAAGCGCTGCGCGTCCGCACGTCCGACACCGGATGTGAACGAGTGTCAACAGGGGGGTGACGTCACTTCCGCATCCCGCGTCGCCAAACGCTACAGGAACTACAACTACAACTACAACTACAACTACAATTACAACTACATCTACAACTACAACTACAACTACAATTACAACTACAACTACAACTACAACTACAACTACAATTACAACTACAACTACAATTACAACTACAATTACATCTACAACTACAACTACAACTACAATTACAACTACAACTACAACTACAATTCAACTACAATTACAACTACAACTACAACTACAACTACAACTACAACTACAATTCAACTACAATTACAACTACAATTACAACTACAACTACAACTACAACTACAATTACAACTACAACTACAACTACATCTACAACTACAACTACAATTACAACTACAACTGAAATTACAACTACAACTACAACTACAACTACAACTACCAGGACCTGGTACCTGGGGGCCAACAGCTGAGCTGTCTTCTGCTCGGGGGGGTGCGCATGGAACGTCCAGTATTTTTGTACTCCATTCATTTCCGTAATTATACGACTCAAAAAATGGACAAATAAACGAAAACATATTTGTGGTTTTCTACTTTTCCCCTTTACGTGAAATAAAATTGTGTGGATTAATTAAGCTTTTTTTTTTTTTTTTTTATGAATTTGCAGACCAGATTTCACAATACTTTATGTTAATGTGGCCCCGGGCCTGTAGTTTGGGACGCCTGGTTTACAGACGTTGATATATTCTTTGTAAACATTATATAGAAGCAAATTCTCACCTATTTTTTGATTGTGAATAATAATTTACTGGTTTATTTTAAGGTTATTATTTATAGTATTTCCAATTGATCAAATGTATACTTTTTAAAGTAATAATTCAAAATAATAATATTCATATACACTACTCACAAAAAGTTAGGGATATTCGACTTTTGGGTGAAATTTCAGGATGAACCTAAAATGCACTATAACCTTTACAGGTGAACTTAGTTTGACCTTCTCTAAACTTTTGAATGCACATGTCCAACTGTTCAATGTTTCAGTACTTTTTGCACAACTTGCTGTTCTCTAACAAGGAGCTGAACGGCAAAATTCACAACAGGTGTTTGATCCATGAATCGACCAATAAATGTCCTGGTTCAATTAGAATTGGTATTTAAACAGTCCTCTTCATCATGCTGTTCACATTTTGACATCATGAGACCAAGACGACACCTAACAATTGATCAACAGTATTTCACCATTGCGAGGCTTCAAACAGGATGTTCTCAGAGGGAAGTGGCCACTGAGCTTAGAGTGTCACAGAGTGTCATCAGCAGGTTGTAACAGAGATACAGAGACTAGAGGAGTCACAGAAAGGCATAGAAGTGGACGTCCTTTGGCCACATCCCACACTGATGAGCGCTTCATTGTGAACAGTGCCCTGCGGAACCGGATGATGATGCCACTCAACTCCAGGCACATTTAAGGGAGGTGAGAGGCACCCAAGTGTCACGTCAGACCATTCAAAACCATTTACATCAGCGTGGTCTGCGTGCAAGACGACCTGCAAGGGTACCTGACCACACCACCAGGCACAGCCATCATTGTCTTGCACGGGCCAGGGAGCATTTACGCTGGACGAGGGACCAGATGAAAGTTGATTCACGTTGAGCATGACATGATGGCCGCCAACGATGTTGGAGACGTCAAGGAGAGCGCTATGCATCAGCCACTTTTGTCACCAAACGAGCCTTTGGTGGTGGTGGTGTTACAGTGTGGGCAGGTGTGTCTAGTCAATACAGAACTGCCCTACACTTTGTGAATGGTACAGTGAAAGCCCATACTACCTGAATAACATCATTAATCCAGTCATTGTGCCCCTGCATGAACACTCACTCACTCACTCATCCCATGGCCTAGGGGGCCGTAGGGGTGTCATGTTGGGAGCTTGGGCCGTCAGGGATCTCCAGCGCTCACGGTCTTCTGCTGTACGAAGCAGGGTTTGGAAGCTGCAGCCAGTCCATTCTTTGATGTTGTCTATCCAGGACTTTCTCTGCCTGCCTCTTCTTCGTTTCCCCTCTACCGTCCCCTGTAAGATGGTCTTTGACAGGGAGGTGTGTCTTGTGACTTTGACATGGCCAAACCAGGCCAGTTTGCGACGTTTCACTATTGAGAGTACAGGTTCTTGTTGTCCAGCATAGGTGGTAACTAACTGTCTGACGTAGTCGTTTGTCCGGTGTTCATTGTAGGAAATGTGTAGCATCCTTCTATAGCACTTGTTTTTGAAGGACTGTATCCTGCGTTCGGTGTCCGCTATGAGTGTCCAGCTCACACAGCCATAGAGTAGGGTGGATAGTATGAGAGAGTTATAGAGTCTGACCTTCACCGGGAAGCTGATGGTGTTGCTGCTCCATATTCTGGCCAGTCTTGTCATGGCTGAAGTTGCTATTCCAATTCTTGTTTTTATTTCTTTTGTGGAGCTGCCATCTTCACTCACAAGGGACCCAAGGTATTTGAAGTCCTTTACTTCTTCCAGTGTTTGCCCGTTCATTGTGATGTTGGTTGGTGTTGGATGGTTATGGCTGTTGACCAGGATCTTGCTTTTCTCTTCGCTAATCTCCATCCGTATCTTCTCGCTACCTGCGCCAGTCTGGTGGTGAGATCCTGGAGTTCAGCTTCGCTTTTCCCTATGAGGTCGAGGTCGATGTCATCAGC
Source organism: Zeus faber (assembly GCF_960531495.2). NCBI lineage: Eukaryota > Metazoa > Chordata > Actinopteri > Zeiformes > Zeidae > Zeus > Zeus faber. The sequence goes on along the minus strand of NC_137199.1, from coordinate 4,273,505 downwards.
GAAGCGGAGGTTGGAGATGCGTCTTGGTCCGATGGATATGGAGGTGTGGAACTCTTGCAGGGCTTCTTCCATGATGTTCTCCAGGAAGATGTTGAATAGGACCGGGGAGAGGAGACAGCCTTGACGGACACCTATTGTTGTTTTAAAAGGTTCTCCCAAGCTGTTAGTGATGAGAACTGCGCTGCTTGAGTGGGTGTAGAGTGCTTGTGGGACCTGTATGAGGTTATTGTCAAAGTTGTAGTTTCTGAGAACCTGCCACAAGCCTTCAGGCCAAACACGATCAAAGGCTTTTTTAAAGTCAATGAAGTTGTGATTTAGCTCGTGTTGGTGCTGAAGGTGCTTCTCAATCAGTAATCTGATGTTGGAGATTTGCTCAGTGGTGCTCCTTCTTGGTCTGAATCCTGCTTGTTCCTCTGCCATGATTTCCTCTGCCTTGCTCTTCAACCTGTTCAGGATGATCCGCAGCAGCACTTTGCTCACATGACAGATGAGGCTGATGGTTCTGTACTTTGGCATTGCCTCGAGTTCCCTTTTTTGGGGATGGGGATGATTAAAGATTGGGTCCATTTTTTGGGCCACTGCTGGGTTTCCCAGATCCTTTGGCAGATGTGTGTCATTGCTTTTGTCATCTCATGCCCTCCGTGTTTCCAAAGCTCTGCTGGGATGTTGTCGATGCCTGGCGATTTGCCGGTCTTCAGGCTCCTTACTGCCTCCTCCACTTCGGCTTGGAGTATTGGCACATCTTCACATTCCCTGCTGGCCTTTGTGGCATTGGTGAGAATGTTGGGGTCTGGTTTTATTTCGAAGTTGTACAGTTCCTGGCAGTACTCCATCTCCATACTCCATCAGGTCCATCTCTTGGTTACCGCTACTTTTTCGGTTAGTAGAGAGCCGTCCTTGTCTTCAATTATTGTGGCTGTGGGTTGCTGTGTCTGTTGGTTTCTTTAATGTGGTGTACGCTGCTTTACTGTTGCCGTGTCGCATCCCTTCCTCTATGCTTTCACACTGCTCTGTGATCCACTTCTCTCTAGCTTCCCTCTTCCTGATGTTTTTGTTCACCAGAGCGTACTGTTTTGCTGCATCTGGGTCATCCTTCTTGGTCTTCTTGAAGGTTCTTCTACGGTCGCATAGATCTAGGATGTCGTCGGTGACCCATGGTTTGTTTTTCTTCATGTACTTCCCTAATACTTCCGTTGCTGTTTCTATGAGTGCTTCCTCCATCTTGTCTGTCAATGTGTCTATGTCTTGTAGTAGGTTAAGTGTTGCGAATTGACCCCCTATGTTTGCTTCAAATACTCTTGCTACTTGTGGGTCTTTCAGCCGATCTACATTAAATCTGATGCGTGGGTTATTGTGTTTCTTTTGTGTCTTCAGTTTAGGTCTGAGTGTCAACAATACCATATCGGGGTCACTTCCAATATCCGCCCCATGTTCTCTAGCTCCTCACAGAAAGTTTCAATGCCATCATCGTCATAGTCCGTCGTTGGGGCACACACTTGAATGATGGTTATATTCATGGGCCGCGCAGCGATCCGGATCCTGACGAGCCTGCTGGATATAGGCGTGCAGCTGATAACTGAATTTGTGTTGCTTTTGTTTACAATAAAGCCAACTCCATGCTGGTGTTTAGAATCATCTACATTAAACCATATCTTATGGCCTTCTTCTGTAGCAGTTTCGCCACAGCCGGTCCATCTGACCTTGGTTAGTCCCAGAATGTCCCATTCATATCTGTCTCGTTCATGGGTCAGCTCCCTGACTTTCCCACAGGCATACAGTGTGCGAACATTCCATGTCCCAATAATGGTGTCATGCTTTGGGAGGTTGTGTGTTGGTGATAATCTTGTCCCAGTAGCAAACTTGTTGCCCCCACCCTGGGGCAAGACAGTGGGTAGCGCGGTCGTTGTTTTTCCGGGCCTCGACCGATCCGGCATGTAGATTCCTGACTGTTTATCCATCATGACATTTCATTAGGCAAATAGGCTTGGTGGTGCCTATCTCCTCTCCAAGCTCTTCACCAGGGGGACAAGGACCCCCCTGGCTACCCTTGTCTAGTTTAGCCTGCCGGTTGAAGCAGTTTACCGTGGTGTGGCCGCAGAAACTCTGCTACTACTCTGCTACTGCATGAACAACACAGGCCTAATTTCATCTTCATGGACAACAATGCTCCAGCTCATCGAGGTCGCATCATTAGGGAACGGCTGCTGGAGACTGGGGCACCTCAAATGGAGTGACCTGCACTTTCTCCAGACCTGAATCCCATAGAAAACCTATGGGATCAGCTGAGTCGCCGTGTAGAGGCTCGTCACTCCGTACCCCAGAACCTCAATGACCTGAGGGCCGCCCTTCAAGAAGAGTGGGGGACCAGGCCTCAGCAGACAATAAGTCGACTTGTGAACAGCATGAGAAGTCCTTGTCAAGCTGTATTGATGCTCAAGGGCACATGACAAGTTATTGAGACATTGAGGTTTTTTGTTGTGGTAAACCCACCACTAAATTGTTTGAGATGAGGAAATCCCCATTGCATGCTTCTACTTAAATGCTTTACGTTCATGAAATAATATCACAGTAGCGTGAACTTTTTACATTTTCCATAAATTTCACCCAAAAGCCAAATATCCCGAACTTTTTGTGAGTAGTGTATGTATTTTTTTGACATCTGTGACAAGAAATAAGGAGATTCAGATGCCCAGGGTTGCCAGGTTTGTTGTTACACAGAACAGGCAACCCTGCGATGCCTCGATATTATTCTTGAGGGACATGTCAGCGCATTATTTGACAGAGAGGGTTTTTGTTTGCCTTTTATAACTAGTGTCTGGTTTACGAGCTTCCGCTAATATAAGTTCACAGTAATGTAGCACCAACGTACTTAACTGTTCGCCCTAGATATCACTAACTTATTTATTACTATGAATATTAAATTTGACATTGACATCAATTGTAAAATTAAACAAATCAAATGGGTTTTGGAGGACGTTGATGTCCGCAAATCTTCCATTGTAGTTTCCATGTAACGCCCCAAGATGGCGCCACTCGCTATTATTACAAAAGCAAGTTTAAACGCAAGACGCGGGGGGCGCACTCCACTGAGTTCACGGGGCCTCCCGCTCAGGGGCCCCACGCCCTGCCCGGCACAGTGCACTTCCAAGTGAACTTGCGGCCCAAACGCCCCCGTTCAGTATGTCATCATACGCATTATGTCAACTGAATAACTCTGACTGGATTGAACTCCATGAGCTCTCACGTGCAATTTAGGAAAGAATCGTTGGCAAACACAGATAATACAGTGGAAGCGGATCCACCTGCAACAACAAAGACTCGCAGCGCATCATGTGTAACATGTCCAGTCGCAAGTGACCATCGGATGGACACTTCAGACTGGAATGCACCCATGGGTAGTAACTATTTATATGTACTCAGTTACACGCAGGCTACATAACCTTAACAATAAATTATCATTTTCCAAAAAATTACAAAAAAAAAAAAGTTACTTTTCACATACATCTATAAAGGAAGTAATGCAGTTAGATGAACTTTACTCAGTCAGACTCATTCATTTGTTTTAAAGGTCTCCTTGCAGTTGATTTCCGTTAAATTTCTCCCATTCACTAATCGAGGGCATTAGCAAATTTAATTGTCAACTGATGACCAAAAAGTGCCTTAGTTGCTTCAGTTATTTGAAGAAATACTTTTACCTATACTTGAGTTAGTAACAGTATATCATGAGTATATTTTCTCCAGATCACTCTACCAACCATTGCTTATATGAAATAATCAGTAAACTGACACCTGAGTTTTATTGGTTCGGCTCTGGAAGCAAGAGGGATTACAAATCAAAAAATGTGCACAAAAATAGCTGAATAACTATTAAAATACAGTCCAACTGATGAAATACGGCCACATCAAAAAAAGAAAGAAAATAACATTTCTTCAAAGAGAGAAACAGTCGGATGCAACAATTTTATTTTGTATAGTGTACAGTACATCTCATCTATTCAGAGGCTCAAGCGCGGTCTCCAGTCTGGCCCAATGCTTGAGGCACACTGGTTTACAGTACAATATACTAGATTCAGTGAGCAGTACGTTAAAGATTTAAGGGCTGTGAATCACAGGAAACTTGTACAGGCAGTGTTGATGGTCGCTAATAACTGCGAGAGGGGTACAATTTCCAGCTGGGCTATTACTATTGTGGGCTGCTGAGGACAAGCACATCGTAGAATGAATTATCACTGCTCTGAAGTAATGTTAAATTTCATGTTTTTTTTTTTTTGTTTTAAACCATAAAAATGGTTTGATTCTTGGGGCGTCCGGGTGGCTCAACCGGGTGAGCACCTAGGCTATACGCCTGCAGCGACCCGGGTTTGAATCCAGCCTGTGGTCATTTGCTGTGTTTCTCCCTCTCTCTACAACAAAAAATAAAAGGGTTTGATTTCTCAATGGGGAAATGATCTTCCACTACGCCCTCTGGCTACGGGGCCGGGTAAGCCTCGTCGCAGGTAGGCAGCTCGTAACCTCGCCTGAGGATACCTCCCTCTGGGATTCAAACCTAGGACCCTTTGGCTTGGAGAAGACCTCCTAAAATCACTTCATGTCTACCCCTAACCTATATTTTCATAATTATGTCTTTGAGATTGTGTTGCAACTCGTTTAATCTTTTTTTTTTTTTTTTTCCTTCAAAAAGCTCTTTATTTTTTATTTTTTCCAAAATAGAGTTCTACTAATTCATGACAAGTCAATACACAAAGTGGCTTTTGTCATCATAATGGCTGTAAGGAACAACTTGATGGGGGTTTCATGAAGGTCCAGCTGGTTAACAGGGTTTGTTGGGGGGGAGGGGACAGACGACCCAAGAAAAATATAGTTGGAGAAAAGAAAAGAACACATGTACGTACAGAAAGGGTTCCTAAATCTCACATTTCTAGAATGAAAAAACAGCAGTTTGTCCATCACACCCCTGCGGGAGGTCACTTTTTGATCTTTTCGGATTGTGACCTGAGTGATTTGACTCACCGTATTGGTTTTCCTAGGAATAGCGCAAAATAAACTTTTCCCATTTAACACAGACAAAAGAAATGGAGCACAAACGAAACAAAGCAAACAGAAGGAAATGGGAATTGTTCTGTATAACTTTCAAATAAGACTGTGGTTAAAATGAGTCCAACTGGTCGAGGCGGTCAAACCTTTCAACACTCAAAAGAAATTCACATGGACTTGTGACACTCTAGCTTCAGCACAGAAATAAGACCAAGAGTGAAGGGTTCATCTGGGGGTTAGTTAAAGGAACTGTTGTTGAGGCTTTTACGCAAGAAGATCCAACTACTTTCAAAACAATGCAATGCGATAATTATTTGCCTTTTGTCGTCACCATACATACATTTGAAAGCTTTGACCGCTGACTCGATATCAGTATCTGGCCGTGGTTGTTCGTGTACATAAAGATAAGAAGTAAAAGGAGGAAAAACATTAAATTTCTTTCGACAGACACATACAAGTAACGAAAATTTAGAAGCAATTCGATTGCTATTTACTGCTTATTTACATGGACACAGACGACGCCGTCTTTAAATAACTATGCAAATGAAGACGCAAGCTGTAGGTTAGTGCGCGGCGTCGAAGCGTGTGCATGGGTAACGGCATAACATGCAGTGTTGTCAGTGCTCCCTCTAAGCCTTGGGGGTGGAATGGAACCACAGCGTTCGGCAAGCTGGATGGCCAGAGAAGGGTGAAGCGGCCCGCTTCCCGCGCTCAGCGTCTACTGATTGGGAGACTGCCCGTGCCATCGGGGGTGCAGTTCAATTCAAAGGAGAAGTACTTTACGGGTTAAAGTCACCCGTTTACCTTGCTCACATTCCAAACGGGGGTATTCTAACGCGTTGCCGATGGGAGGCACAGATCTTAGCAGCTGACAACAGGGAGTTAGCAGCTCCGTCTCATCTGTCTCAGTGGTTAGCAGGGACTGGATTAGCAGCAGGGGTTCCAACATGTCTAGCATGTAACACTCCGACTGACTGCAGACGAGGCCATTTTATTTGTAGCGGCGTTTGGCTACCGCTGTCAAAGACATTGCTGAAAGCAGCTCAAACGTTCAACTAACAAGACGGGGCTTCCTCTGTAAACAGGCTGCAAGATCAATAGTATTTTTAGTGTTATTGTGATATGAATTCCCGCAATAGCAGCCAATCAAATGGGGATTTTTATTTTGTGAGCGGGTCCTAACTATGCCCACTAAAGGTGGCGGCGGTCAGGGAAACACTGGCACTACTGTTAAACCGGTTTATCTTCAAAATAGTACTAACGCTAGTGAGCTTTGGGCCATTGTTGACATCTGTGATGTCTGCAACTGTTGTGGCAAACGTACACTGGAAGTGGTGTTGTCTAGTGAAGGTTAGCGGCTGCGCTGTTCATTTGCCCTCAGAGGCTCATCTCTCGGCGGGGCAGGCGAGTAGGAGGTGGGACACAGGCGTAGAGGGAGCACTGATTGGTTCACTGGTGTCACATGAGGACATCCAGGTCGTCCACACGGTCGTCCTGCTCAGTGACCCTCAACGACAGCACCTCCTCGTTCAGGAACAGGCCGCTCAGGCGCTCCTTGCGGGCCTGACGCTGCTCCTTCAGCTGCCGCTTGCGCATGGCTTTCTGCTGCAGCTTCCGCTGCTTGGAGCGCTTCTGGAAGAGGGAGGACCAAAAACAATAGAGGTAGATGGTCTCCTTTAGAACTGTACAAAGTTCTACATTACAGAAATAAAGGCCTCTGCTTGTTTTCTGGAACGTTCACATTTCATCACCGTTGCCTTGTAGTAAGCGTGAAACGTATCTCATCACAAACACTCCATCATAAAAACAGTAAATCACTATGCACTAACTACAGAAAGACATCAATTACAGCTGACACACGCACACACTCCTCACCTTTGAGTCTCGTATGCGTTCGGCGGCGCTGGAGAGGTTGCTATCACTATGGGCTCTGCTGATGTTGGCCACACTGCCTCCACTGCAGGCTGAAGCCGTTCCACCTGCAACACAGCTCCAATGAACATCACAGCAGAACCCCTGGAAACTGAAGTTATCTGGCTCACACCTTGTCCATGAGGCTTTCGTTCGGAGATGTTTTGAAGATTATTGTTACGCAGCCGTTCTGCTCACACACAGCAGATAATCCGTTCAATTGTCCTTAAATGTTGCAGCATTTGTTATTGCTGCATTACAGTCACAGTGCATATCACATTTTATACCCAACTACTATTCGCAATTATCGCAATACAAATTCACTAACACTGTCTGACTATAATGTCAACTTCCATATTTCAAAAAGGAGATTTAACATTTTTATGACTGGAACATTTGCCCCATTGGACTGCATTTAACCACAGTGAGAAAAATAGTGTGGGCTGAAAAATAGCAAATCTATCCTTTAAGGCAAGACAGCATTTTCATGAGTGCACGTGCATAAGCACAGTATTGTAGCAGATACTGTCAATGGCGCTTCCCTATGTGGTGAATTCAACTTCTTTAAAAAGTTTAACTTGAATTTTACGTTAATTGTCGCATGTCAGTCTTTTCAACCATTTAAACCCTTTTAATTAAAGAGTGGAGGCAATCAAAATACGAGCTGTACAGTACATCGTTAGCTCTCAGACGCCACTGCCCGACAACAGTATCTCTTACCCGCCACGGAGTTGGAGGCCGTGGAGCCTGCGGACGAGCTGGCGGAGCTGACCATGCTGCCGTTGCTGCTGCTGGCTCCGCTGATGCCGCTGGTGCTGGCACTGCTGTGGCTGCTCCTCTTCCATCCCTCCCTGGTGCTGCTGGTCCTCTGCCGGGGACTGTGCTCCCTGATGTAGCTACGCACCTGGAGGGGAGAAGCAGGGAGGGGGCTTACCGTCTGCACTAAGAAGGAAGAGGCCCTTGAGGGTTATGGCTAAAATATCATACGCCATTTGCTTTCCCCAATAACAAATGACTAACGTAAAACCGCACTTACATCACTACCAAACAACTGAAAGGAACTACAGCAGGCTAGAAGGATCAGAGATGCTTTCAATAATTAACAGCCCTAGCATAAATTATCTTCGAAACATTTTGTGCCCTTTTAACAAAGCCATTTGTAGTACATGGTTGTGCATCAACTACTGGATAAGTAAAACAAGTGTCAAAGGAGAAGCAGTTTGAATTTGATTGACATTTCTATCCAACTTTCTTTCCTTTGGACCTTCAGTTTTCCTTTTGTCTCACTGACAAGCCAGATGACCTACTTGGCGAGCAGAATTTGCAATCAACTGCCACAGAATGTTTTGATACTTGATTTAGATGCCGACCTGTTTGAGTTTCTCGTCGGTGAGACAGTTGAGTTCGATGATGAACTCGCTGTCTGTGGGAGAGATCTGGGCGCAGGGGTCGATGATCTTGATGATGTCCAGCTGCTCCCTCAGGCCCATCTCTGTGCTGACCTTCCGACTCAGGTACTCAATGTACTCCACCTGCGGGTAGAGGCGCACACGCACACGCACACACACACACACACACACACACACACACACACACACGTTATAGCTTTTCTTTGCACAAGCATCTCCGTATTAAAAGGGTGAAAAATGTGAGGGTGTTGGAAGGAAATTCCCAGGCCAGCTGTGGTTCAGCCAGATCCACAGCTGGGCCATGAGGCTTAAGAAGACCATCGTCTACCAGACATGGTGGAAAATCTACACGTGACCGGCATATGGGTGACCAGTTATTGGTATCTTGCACTAATGCTACTAGGCAAGGTAACAATCTACTGTTCAAACATTTTAGGTATTTTTATTCAAATAAGGAGATCATTCATCACTATTATGAGGAATCATTTTGACTGGTGTAGGAATGTACAGATCTGATGTTCAGTACGGTATTGAGTCCAATATTTGCCAAAATGACTGGATCGGATTTCGGATATAATATGTTATACCATAATAATATGATACCATCCACTGATGAATATACCCCCGTAACGCAACAGTGAAAGGCGCTTGTAGCTGTTACATTGTGTACCCAGCTCAACTTATTGCTCATCACATGTGAATTGAGTTGCTAACGTTAGCCAAAACATTATGATCAATTATTTATTTAAAAAAATACACAATCTAAAGGCAAATTCAGCATTTAAATAGTGATATATTTTTTATATTTGAATTCTATTCTAATTTCGTTCCTGCAGTCCTGACCAGCATCAACCGATGCCTGCACTCATGAGGACAATGAAAATGTCTGCAGACAAGCGTTTAATTCTGAATATTTGAAACCGTTTAAATAATCATTTTCAGCACTATCGAAACATCAATAGCAGCTGCGCTTCCTCGTTCTCTCTTCTCTCCAACAGCGAGTTGACACACACACACACCGCTGCAGCACCCACATAGCCCAGCCTCCTCTCACTCGCTGTCTTCACTTGTCCTATTCGCTCTGGTTTGTTATGGTGTTAGCTCATTAAATATCGCTAGTGCAGAGCTTCCACGACCGGTTTTGAAAGAAAACAGCAGGAGTGCTGTTCAGGAGTACTTTGCATTTGAGGCAAAACGAAAACCAATGTCAAGAGAATTGGAGTGGAGCTTTTTTCTCCTCCAGACAGCACTTGCGTGCATGTCCGTGGTGGTTTTGTGTTTTTATTTTAGATCCATTTATTTTTGTGTTTTCTAACTTGTATGAAACATTTTTTTCCACAACTGAGTTCAGGGAATGTACTATTCCGTCCCATTGCAAACAAAAACCCTGTGTGTCCACACTGTCCCGTGCCACGTCACACCGTCTCCTTGTTGCTATGGGACTTCATTTTGCAAACAACTGAATGTTTTTGTGTAAATACTTTACTTGTAAATAATAAATCCTGCACTTCTGAAATGGGGGGACAATTTCCAGACCAGACTTTGATATGACGACATTAACCGTTATTTATATTTTTATCGTTTATAATTATTTATTTTTCATTCATAGGTGTTTTTATTTATTTTGTCAAAGTTGTGTTTTTTGATTACCTGTGGACATTTATTTAGTTGATACTTTTTTTTTTATTGAAAATAAATGCACTGAAGAGACAATGCAAACAATATCATTGGTGTTAAATAAATTTTCATTTAAGTTCAGCAATTGTGTTTCTTATTTGTGATCTTTAATAAAATAGTTTTATTTTATCAGATGCAAAAAAATAAAAATAAAAACATAATATCAGCATCATTCAAAGGACCCTAATGCAACGACAATCAAGGCAACGTGGTACCTCGCCCGGAAAAGGGAAACCGGGCCCCCTCCTGGAGCCAGATCCGGGAGGGGAGGTCGCCGGCGAGCATCTGGTGGCCAGGCCTTGACACATGGTGCTCGGCCGGGCACAGCCTGAAAAAATACCATGGAGCCGCCACCCTGTCGACCCACCACCTGCAGCGATAGGCATTGGGGTCGAGTGTAATGTCAGCCGGGCGGCAGGCAAAGGCAGGGGCCTCGGCCTTCTGATCCTCGTCATCGCAGATTAGTTCTAGGGACGTGGAATGTCACCTCTCTGGCGGGGAAGGAGCCGGAGCTGGTGCGGGAGGTGGAGCAGTACCAACTAGATATAGCTGGGCTCACCTCTATGCACAGCACTGGCTCTGGAACCAAACTCCTGGAGAGGGGCTGGACTCTCTCCTTTTCCGGAGTTGACCAGGGCGAGAGGCGCCGGGCGGGTGTGGGGATACTTACGAGTCCCCAGCTGAGTGCCGCTGTGTTGGAGTTCTCCCCAGTGAACGAGAGTTCAAGTTGCTAAGGGGAAAGCTCTGACTGTTGTGTGTGCTTATGCATCAAACACCAGTTCAGAGTATTCAGCCCTCTTGGAGTCTCTGGGTGGTGTCCTGGTAGGTTCTCCGCCTAGGGACTCTATAGTTCTAGTGGGAGACGTCAACGCTCACATGGGCAATGATGGAGAAACCTGGAAGTGGGTGATTGCCTGACTGATCTGAATCCGAGTGGTGCTTTGTTATTGGACTTCTGCTCTAGTCATGGATTGGCCATAACGAACACCGTGTTCGAGCATAGGGTGGCTCATAAGTGTATGTGGTACCAGCCCACCTTAGGTCAAAGATCGATGATCAACTCTGTGGTCATGTCATCAGATCTGCGGCCGTATGTCTTGGACACTCGGGTGAAGAGAGGAACAGAGCTGTCAACTGATCACCACCTGGTGGTGAGTTGGATCAGATGGCGGGGGAGGCTGCCAGACAGACCTGGTAAACCCAAACGTGTAGTGAGGGTGAACTGGGAACGCCTGGTGGATGCCCCTGTCTACGAGGTTTTCAACTCCCACCTCCGGAAGAATTTTTCGCGCATCCCGGGGGAGGTTGGGGACATGGAATCCGAGTGGGTCATGTTCAAAACCTCCATTGCAGAGGCAGCTGTTAGGAGCTGTGGTCGGAAGGTAGTCGGTGCCTGTCGTGGTGGTAACCCAAGAACCTGTTGGTGGACACCAGCAGTGAAGGGAGCCGTCAAGCCGAAGAAGGAGGCCTTTCGGGCTTGGCTGGCCCATGGGTCTCCCGAGGCAGCAGACAGGTACTGGCAGGCTAGAAGGGCTGCGGCTTCGGCTGTCACTGAAGCAAAAACCCGGGATGGGAGGAGTTCGGGGAGGCTATGGAGGAGGACTTTCAGTTGGCCTCAAGGAAGTTCTGGCAAACTGTTCCCAACCCTCACCTATGGTCATGAGCTTTGGGTAGTGACCGAAAGAACGAGATCACGAATACAAGCGGCCAAAATGAGTTTCCTCCGTAGGGTGGCTGGGCTCAGCCTTAGAGATAGGGTAAGGAGCTCGGAGATCCGGAGGGGGCTCGGAGTAGAGCCGCTGCTCCTTTGCGTCGAAAGGAGCCAGTTCAGGTGGTTCGGGCATCTGATCAGGATGCCTCCTGGGCCACTTCCCTTGGAGGTTTTCCGGCACGTCCAACTGGTAGGAGACCCCAGGGTAGACCCAGAACGCGCAGGAGGGATATATATACCAGCTGGCCTGGGAACGCCTCGGGGTCCCCCAGGAGGAACTGGAAAATGTTGCCGGGGAGAAGGGGGCCTGGAGCTCCTTGCTCAGCCTGCTGCCACCGCGACACGCGTATAAGCAGAGGACAATGGATGGATGGAAGGAATATCAGCATTATATATCAGCCATTGGCAACCCGCTCTCTAAATATCGGCATCGGCTAAACAAATGGACAAAGATGATAAAGCACTTGCAGATTTTTGTTATCTTAATGTATGTAACTGAGTTACACAAAGTTGAACTTTAAGTGATATTTAAATATTTCAAAGCTGCTTTTAGATGCTTATTTTAGAGTTTAGAGTACAAAACGAAGCAGCATTATTGTACAAGTCATGTGAACTGTACATTTATTTCTTCAGGAAAATGGAGACAGTTTGAGTATGATTATTTTTTTAGATGGCTTGCTAGCATAAGAAAATTAACAGCTTCGTATATGTTTGAGTCAAAAAAAAACAAAAAAAAAAACGGATCAAATACATTAGGTTGCACTATTGGTTCGGAAATTAAAAAGTGGTATCATTCCATTCCTGGACTGGTCTAATAGTGGTCAGAGCCAGTAAATATGAGGATTAAAGTAATTCCAGTAAATTCTAGTAATTTCAGAAGTGTCCAGTCAGAGGGCTTGGATCACCTGACCACAGCCAAGCACCCAAATCAAAGCACTCTGGCTTACTAAGAGACTTTAACAGACCATATTGCTTTGTTTGCTTCTTTGGCTTCTGGCTGAATGACATTTTCTATATGAGGATTTATTTTGGTCACAAGCAAATAATCAAATATTGGTCAGACAAGTAATATTTGTCTATCCACATCTTATGTGGTTTTGATTCATTTATTTATCTAGCGCAGAGGCTCCTAACAAAGTAGGTCCCGAAGCCTGTCCTCCAACAGAGCCAGCTTCAACAACAGAGAACAATAGCACCGCAGAGCCCACACACAATGCACAAGTATTTAATGCTTGCTCAGCTCCAACAAAACCGATGTAGAGCAACAGATGATGTAAGCCATTCAACACTATTAGCAGACTGCCAGACATAAGCCCCCAGGGCCAGAAGTTACAAAACCAGTAGATTAACTGCAAGACCCATTTGGTGCGGCCACATAACTCATTTCAATCTAGCCCACAAATTGCATCCTATCAATGTACCCAGGGACAACATGATATGCTGATGTATTGTACAACTTGAATTTCCCCTTCGGGGGATAAATAAAGTACTATCTTATTTTGGGTACAGTCTCAATTGAGTCTGACCAGTCCCACTTAATGTTTTTTATGTGGCCATTAAATGGTCACCTTCTACCAATTTTCTACAAACAGAAAATGGAGGGGCGAGTAGTAATTGAATGGCATGCATGAGCAACACCATAGAAAGCAGTGATAAAGGAACCAGATTCTCTTTAATTTTATATTTTTTAACCTGTGCTGTCAGCATGCTGGGCATACAACACAGAGTATTTGTATGCCATTGCATCTAGGACAGAGTTAGTCTTGCAACTGGAGTTCAAGTTCTCAACCTGCAATGCAACTCTTTAATCATCAAGAACTGTTGCAATAACTCTGTCTTGTGGACAGAGGATGACATGAGCACAGCTTTTTGTTACACAGAACCGCCACCAATGCCCCTCTTTAGAGAACGATCTTACCATGTTTTTGTCTATAAATAACTAATCATCATTACTTCTCCAAGAGGGGGAGAATCACCATGGGTGAGGCCAATAAACATAGAAACAAACAACATGTACCTGGAAAAACATGAGAATAGAAACACCAGACCACAACATGTATCGACAAAGCGTAATTAATTAAGTCCAGTAAAATTGGAACAGCAATTTGGTACGTGGCCTCTTCCTGAGCTATGGCAGTAAAGGAGAGAGAAAGGGAGAATGATGTAATCAGGACAGTGTTCAGGGGGATATTCGCAGCAGGTGCTGGTGGTGTGTGTGTCCCTGTGATGAGTCCGCCTGTATGTGTGTGTGAGAGATATGTCCACCGGTGAGTGCAAGGGACTTCTCCCAATTTGTTCAGGTGTATGAGGTCGGAATTATATCGTAGCGCCTCCAAGCAGTGGAAAAGGCCCCGCAAGAGCCTGGGGAGCAACACCCATAACATTTTTTACTTTAATTGATACAATTAGTTTTTTGTCAAATGTGTGGCAGTGACATTTGAATTAATGTACTGCATTAAGGAGTGCAGCAGAAAAGTAAATAGCAAGGAGATGCTGGAGATGACTATTTAGGATGTTGAACTAAAGTGGCCTCTGTGAGGGCACAGGAATGGGGTGTGTTGTATACCTGCTCATCGTTTGTCATGGCGCTCCAGGGAAGCTCGTCCAGGTTGCGGTGGGGGTGGGGGTGAGGGTGGGGCTTGGCCTTCCTCTTGGAGAACAGACAGGGAGAACTTGGCACGCTGGGGATGATGTCTGACAGCACATCGCTGCCACTGGCAATGTCACTCCCCGGCAACTGTGAGGACAAAGGGGAAAAAGCAGTTTAACCTTCTGTTGCCAGAGGAGACGCATTAGAAATTAAGGGCACAAAGAAAAGGCTCATTGTCCAGCAGAATGCCACACCTGTCTGTCTGCATCTTAGATAATTTGAAAAATATAAATATATAATAAATGGAGCATAGTGTCCATTCAGTCAGGGCACGGCAGCCCAGCTGGCCTACACAAAAATTAGCTGATCACTCAGCTGCATAATGAAATTAAACCATAGCTTCATAATTTTTCACAGCACAAAATCACTGAACACTCTACTATCGAGAACCTTATTGCTCTGCTGCATCTTCTCACTGTGCTTAAATAAATGTTTTATGTCTTAAAACAAACAAAACAAAAAAACCAAACGATCTCCTTTTCGAAGAGGAGAAACTCACATTATAGTCCTACTATATTTGAACATGTTTTAATGAACAGTAATATTGTATTTTATTAAAAACTACTTCTTGCAATTGCTGCAGTACATCCAAACCCTAACGTTGGCCCCATTCAGTTGCAAGGAGGAAGTGGCAGAACTTCCCTTTTCTCGTCTCTACGTTAGTGGGAAGAGTGCAAAGCAGTCAATAAAAACTTGAAAAACCTGATAAAATGCATGGTTTGCAACTATTGTTTTATTGGTATAACATATAAAGACTGTCAGAAAATATTCTGAGTTTCCCATTTTCCAAAAAGGGGATTTAATGTTTTCTTGTAAGGAATTAACATTTTCCCCAAAGGAATGCATTCAACCATGGTGAGAAGCTGCAGTACAATGGTAACCTTCTCAAAAGTAAATTGCTCAGCAAGGTTTTATATGAACAGTTTTAAATTATGGGAACCAACATTTTAACACAACTATTCATAAACGGTCAGGAGTGTACAAATGCTACAGTTTCTTCATACTTCTGCTACTGGTTCCATTGTCATTTAATTGGATTATCTGTCCTAAAACCATAGAGTTTACTACTTGATCAGCAGCCTACCTGCCACTCAAACTCGCTGTCCGACCAATCCCAGTAGGTGCTAATGGAGGAGGAGACGTCGCTGCAAACACTGCCCTCCGGAAACAGGTCTAGGGAAGTTAGTTCCTGGTCATCTAAGAGGGAGTAACAGTCGTCTTGGTCCCCGACCGAGACAGAGGAGAAGAGCTCCTCGCTGCACTCTGAGCTGGCAACACTAGTTCCACATGACGTAAGATTCCACCTGGGAAGAAAAAAACAACATTTACCTTTTGAATTTTGGATAGGCATTGCCTATTACAAGCCACTTTTCCATTAGACCGGTATGGCTAGAACCCGGGTGCACACTCTGGTTCAGAGCGTGTGATGCAGGCCATGGTCCAGATTGCTTTTCCATATACTTTGGGCAGCACGGGTGGAGGCATGGCTTAAGATATGGCTGCATCTCACCAGAGAACGCTGTGTGTGTGGACCAGAGTGAGGAAAAGCGAAAGGTGGGAGAAAGTTGTGGCTGACTTCACAAATGACAACTGGGTCTTAAATTAAAGGATATCTGAAGGAATTTTTTGTGTAAAACTGAAGCTACTGCAGTAGCAGTGCTACTTCGAACTGCGATCTCAATTCATACATCCATGCAATATCATTTTTAAATGACGATTCTGATGTATTTGCATCATGGAGATCAGTAGCATTAAAACACTAACTCCTACTTCCCTACCCATTCACATCACACTGCATTCACGTGTTGATTTCTTTGCTTTCGGAACAATCCCAGTTGCGATATCAATCACATTTATTATTCATTATTATTAGATGTGCATCAGCCACGTTGCATACCGGCTCCACCGGCTACGTGGTGAGGGAGCGGAAATTTAAACACACAGTTTGATAATATTGTGACGCTAAGTTGGTAGGGTCAACCTGACAGACACAATGAAGTAGACACAGAAGGAACCTCTGTGTAAGCCGAAGCCAGTTTTATTGCCTGTCGCGTGGATTCACAAACTACCCAGGGGGTGAGGTGTCCAATCTGAAATTAACAACCTTAAATCCGAGTTTCCGTGACAAAAAATTAGTGCCAGTCAATGCGTCCTGAAAGATTTCAATTTCCCGGACAAAGGAGAGATTCCGGTCAAATATTATCTGTGTATATTGAGCTTAAAAACATTTGATAAGCAGGCTATATAATGAATGAAATCATCAAGGTATATAGATGAAAAATATTTTTTATTGAATATTAAAGCCAAATTAATAAATAAATATTACGAATATTACTACTTGAAATCAAATAATTTCTGTTTGTGAACAATAAGTAACATGTGCAGCTGCTTTAATTAATATTTCACTAAAATACATTTTTGATCAAAACAAAAACAATAAATATGGCAAGTAGGTCTAAATAAATTAAATAAAATTGTGGCGTTGACTTCTTCGTCGGGACGTCTAGTGGACATATTTACACAATGAATATTTACTGTTTGCTTTGGGTCGAACATAAATATCCAAAAATAACCCCCACCAAATTGTGGATGTACATGTCCCAACGATACGCTGTGGCTGTGTCCGCTCTGTGTGTGTGTGTGTGTGTGTGTGTGGCTTTACAAGCGCAACCTATCCACGAGGTGGGGGGGGGCTTAGTTCTATATCGACAAACATGATTGGTGAAGCTTTCAGATCAACTTCAGATTGCCCAAACTAATTGGCTTCCTGTTGCAACTTGCCAAGCATGGAAATGAACAGATCTGCAGACTTTTATCGAAATGATCCACCCAGCGCTAATTCAAATTGTGCTTGGAGGGAATTATTATTATATATATTATTATTGTTGGACTTCAACAGATTTTCCCGGTCAAAAACCGGATAACGGAAACGCTGCCTGGGATGGCTGTCTCTCTTTTTATTACTAATTTATTTTCAGTCTGTATCTCTCCTTCAACTCGCATCCAGTGCTGCCGCCGAGAGCTCACCTCTCCTCCAGGCTTCCACACCGACACTCCCCCCCTCCGTACCCCCAGGAGCCCACTCCCTAGAAACCTGGGCCAGTTACCCACTATCCTGGACAACTCCCCTCCAATCAGCTGAACTTACACGAATTATAATAACCCACCAATGAACTTGACCCCCCCCCCCCCCCCCCCCCCCCCCCGTCCTATGATCTCTACAGATACTTTAAGTTAAACAAGGTCTTGCAGTTATTCAGTTAGTATAAAAAAAAAAAGTTTTTATAGTAGTCTGCCATAAATAACTTTTAATATAATTGATATGTGAGCTACAACTGTAATTGTTTAAATTGGTCAGTGTGATAAAATTAAGTCAAACACATTATGTTTAAGTCAAACACTTTGATATGTTATGTTCTCTGTTTAAGAAAGAGTGAAAAAACAATTTTTATTGAAAAAAAATTAGAATCGTGTGAGAATCGTGATCTCAATTCTTAGGGAGAAAAATCGGGATTCAAATTTTCGCAAGAATCGTGCAGCCCTACTACTTTGTAAAAGAGTAGCAGTAGTGCTGTAAAAAAATAGCGACCACCACAAATATCGTGGTACCGTTCTTTAATGATTGTTGCATTTGCTGTTCTCGTAAGGGCTGAACGATTTGGGAAAATAAGCTTAAATGCGAGTTTTTTCGGCCAATATCCCGATTTAGTATGTGATGGTAGTAAGTTCTTTATTACCTGTATTATTCACAAAACACAAGCAATAAACCATTCTATAGCATGACCAACACAACATTGGACACAGTCAACATATAAATTGCTCTTTCCTGTAGGCCAGGCCTACGTGTTATGATGAAATGAGATGAATATTGATGAATGAATTGATATGAACAACATAACCTCATTTAACTATTGAATTGTAAAAAGAAAATCCTTCAGTCACAGCAGAATATTGACTGATCGATTCAACGCCAAGCCTTGTAATTGTTCAAATCTGAAAATTAACAATCGAAAAAAAAATATGCAGTGTTTCAGCAGAAAGTTGTTTTTATAAAAATGTTACGCGCATACATCTACATCTGTGTGCTCAGGGAGATCTTTATGCTCGTTAAAAAAAAATATTCTCTCTTCCAGAAACGCTGTGTTCTGGAGGAGGCTCTGTCTGGACTCTACAGGTGTTCCGGGCTCTGCCAACCGCACAGCGCCCCGCACAGCGCACCGCACCGCAGCCCGGGCTGGAGCATCTGGTCTCACTGGGGAGCAGCGCCGAGGTTTTGTTAAAACGATCACTATAGGTGGGAGTGGTAAGTCAGTCACAGAGAAGTGTCCCTATTACGCATGGTTTTGTTCCATAAGGAGACGTAAAATAAAATACAGACTGTTGTGGCAAGCCAATCGCTGGCACAGGCATCTGAGAGGAAGACATATCGCTCCCTCTCCGCCCCTCCCCCTCGGGATGGTGCGCTAGGCGGCCGCCTATCTCGCCTTTAGGAAAAGATGGGCCTGGACAGCCCTATTGGTTAGATTGTGTAACAAAAAAAAAAAAAAAAAGTTCTGTTTTTTGGTTTTTAAATTGCAGCCTTTGCGATTTGAAAATTGCGTTCTAATAATTGTCATTTTTACTATTGGGAAATAAAAACGTGACTGAGCACGATTGCCTGTGCTCTCCCTTCTGACAGCCTCACTGGTAGTGGGGCCATCTGAAAGCTTTCCGTAATGATGATGATGATAATTTGTATGATGATGCAACTTATCATCTCATACTAGTGAACAAAATAATATGATAAACATTTTATTGATCCTGCAGAAACAATGAAGGGGGGGGGGGGGGGGGGGGGAGTAATTCAGCAAAAAAAAAACTTGTAAATTTATGAGAAAAAAACCTTTATATGTATCTGAGTTTCATCTCGGATACATATCTGAGTTTTCTCTGAATAATACCACCCACACACACAGTAAAAATAATAAGTTATTGTGGCCCTAATACGCCAGTGAACAATGCCAAGGTACAATAAAGAATAAAAATAACAATTGTAAAAGGACAACAAACTTAATTTGTCTTTGGGAGTGATTTAAAAGTTTTTGTTTATCTTCAGCCTACCTGTTGCTATGGAAGCGACGAAGGGGATCCGTCCTGTGACAAGACGACAGCTGACAGCCAAAGTCACTGACATCTAGGGTCCCCACCTCACTGAGGTTGGCCCTCTGGGAGAGGAGAGGAAAGGGCTCCTCGGGGGCCAAAAACTTCTCATACAGAGCCTCGGACATAGCTAGCTGTATATAGGAGAGAACAAGATTTGTTTTAAATGGAGGGGTTACCAAAAACAGATTTAAATCAAACCAAGAGGGGAAAGTGGTGCTATAAAATGTATGAACTGTTTAGGATATTTTGAATTTCTGCATTAGTTTGATCTTCATTGTGATCAAATCTTCATTTAACTCCAAAATATAGATAAAGAGAACCCACTTAAACCAATAACATTAGACTTCTCATGTTTTTCAGTATATTAACCAAAATATCAAACGCAACTGTTTTTCAGTCCTATACTGTCCTGCACATCGGCCTAGAGGAATTGGGGCGCATTTCTCCTCCTCCTCCTTACAGAACTGCTTCAACTCAGTGATTTGCTGGGCTGTCCTGTATGAACTCCGCTTCAGGTCCTGCCACAACATTTTCAATGGATTAAAGTCTGGACTGACTTGGCCATTCAAAAACGTACAATTTCTTCTCTTTGACCTTACTTGGTGTATTTAGGGTCATTGTCTTGCTGCATGCAGTTAATGTTGGATAATTTTACTCAATCAATAAATGACAGAGTATAATGTTTGTGTTTAATTTCTTTAATTGGGTTCTCTATCTTTTTTGGAACTTAGGTGAAGATCTGATCACATGTAAGGTCAAATGTGTGCAGAAATACAGAAATGGGTTCACAAACATCCCTGTAAAAAACAGTTGGGCTATATATTTTAAGGCTCCTGCAGATTGTATGTATAAAGGTAATGCATTTACTGTTCAAAACAATACTCAACAACAATGTGGTAACCAACATTTAAAAAAAAATGGATAGGATACCGATGAAATACCAGAGCAAATGCATTTTTATATGCAAACTTTGTCAAAACAACTTATAAATTTGCTGAAGTTTGAATGTTCAAAAGAGTTTCATGTGTTAACGACATATGCGAGCTGAACTTTTGTACAATAAGAAGTATAATAAAAAAAACGAAGAAAAAAAGTGTCTTCCTGGATAAGATCCGCGAACGGTGTCATCTGACATCAATAATAAAACTCCTTTTCTACTACAATAAGTGCACAGCGGATAGCTAGATAGATGGCCAGAGAGATAAGATAGCTAGATAGATGGCCAGATCGATAAGATAGCTAGATAGATGGCCAGAGAGATAAGATAGCTAGATAGATGGCCAGATAGATAAGATAGCTAGATAGTCAGTCCGTCGAGTGAAAAGCTCACATCAAAACAACAGGCGATGATAATAAAGTAATAATAATTAAGCAATATGCAATGTACAGTAAACCCAAAGATTTACTTAATTTATACAAAAAAAAAAAACGGCCATCTAAGTGCCAATGAACCTCTGTTTCAATAATTCGCTCAAAAATAGGAAATGGCAATGAAACAACTTTAATATTGATCAACTGATCACTATTGATAAGAAGACAGACTTGTTATCCACCACCTTCCGCGGGGTTTCAAACTGTGGTCTTGTTAATGTTATTGCCGTTACAAAGTCCAGACGGAGGTTTCTTGTGGTGAGTTAGCTTCGTACGCTGCCGCTTGCTGTTAGCTTCCCCGACGCATGGCGATATTTTCCCCATTGGCGAATTATCAAAGATACGAATGAATACGACCTAAGAGCATCAACACGAATCCTCGCCAGGCTGGCGTCGGTCGTGGGGAATGTCGGTGTCGTGAATAAGAAACCAAATCGAGCTATAAAAACGCTACAAGCGGAGCCCCCTCGGCTAACTGAAACGACGCTGAACGAAGCTAACGTTAGCGACTTTGTTATGCTAAACGTCCACGGCGGCGATACGGCCCAACTTGACGTTGACAAGGCGTTCGGATATTTAACAGTGGAAGACCTCAAATAAATAGCCAGACGCACATCAATAGGCGCCAGTCGTGCGTTCAGACGAACCTTTTTTTTTTGTTTGTTTTAGGGTGAAATCATTTCTGCAACCTCCATTGGAAAATCCTTTCTTTCCACTGACGATTAATGCTGCGTTTAGGTCGCATGGGAGATCTTCCGATTTGGGGGGGGGGAAAACTCCCGTTACACGTCAACTTTCAAGAGGTAAATAATGACGTGAAGTCGGACCCGGCACTGTACCCGATAACTCCAAATGAAGCCCAAAATTAGTTGATTGATCTAGATCAAACCAGAAAAACATTTAACCATCCCATACATATGATACAGAATGTAAACAGAATATTTTTTCTACAGACGACACCCCCATTATAATCATCAGACAATTATTTTAAACAAAAGATTATGAATCTTGCTCGCGTCTGCTGCAATTTGGTGTATTTTAGCGGGGCGTAAGAAATCAAAGCCGTCTGGTGAAAGTCAAACACAGCATAAATACATTTCAAAAATCAAACCATGCGCGGGCAACCTCTATCCTGGTGTAAGACCTTTTAGAACCGTGCATTGCCCCTTGCGTCGAAGCGAGCCAGTCTCTCAAACATGACACGAACGCAGCATAACAGACGTCACCGCAGGACGACCGCGAGCACGTGACCTGAACCCGGAAGACAAGAAAGCAGACAGGGGCCATCGAAACCCACAGTTTATGTTTTCCTCTAGGTTTTGGTTTTTGATACTGTTGTGGTTGTTTGTTTGTTTGTTTTTTTAACCTCATGCACGATTAACTATGTCGTCCAACCAAACAAGGGATGTCAGTTTTTTGGGCGGGAGGATACCACCAGAAATCGAATCCATGTCGAAGCACCTGAAGGATGTGGACCAAGAGACGTTCAGAAAGATCCTCAAAGGTAAATAAATGCTGTTCGCATGTGAGCAACGCGCTGTAACTTTCTATTCTCAACGGTGGCAGCGGCGGAGTGGCAGTGTGTTTGCTAGGATTTGCAGGGGCTATACATATACACATAGATGTGATGTTTCTGTATAGGTTTAATACATGTGCATACTAGAATATGGGCATGGATAACAATGGACGATTAGGTCTGAATGATCTATTACTAAATGATTAGATATGTCCACAAATCTGAGTTATTTCGATATTATCACAATGCTTTTATAATATGATGAAGATGTTAAATCTACAAATTGATTCCTGGTTGACAGACATTGTGTTGAATTGAATGAAGATTTTGACTTAAAAAAAAAAAAAAAAAAAAAAAAAAAAAGGCACCCTAAATCGAAATCTTTTTTTCTTTCTCTGCAGCTCTGGTGAGTGGCATAGAGGGGAACGACTGTCGAGAGACCATGAGGACGATAGCGGAGAGCAGTCTGGTACCAGAGGAGAAGCTTTGTCACATCGTCGCAGGGATGTACAGAGTGCTGACCGAAGCCATCCGCGTCCCCGCCTCGTCTCTAAAACAGGAGGTGTGTTATGATGAAAATAAATCCACTATATAAAAAAAGAGTCCTCGAAACACCAGTCAATATTCTCTACACGTACCTCTCACAATGAAACTCAACACGGACCGACAGGGTTATTCTCATGAAACCACCATAAGACATGTCAGAAATGAATTGATACACATATTTACAGAGAACGTGAAATAATCCATTTCAATATTAAAGTACGCAATGCCTACTATTATGGGCCACTTCGTTGATTTTAACTGTACGCATACAATATACACATTGAAGTGAAAACCAGTACCTTAAAGCAAAATCAAACGCTCTGTCTTTCTGTTCAGGCCTTCCGGGAAGATCTCCGGGAACTGAGGCAAGCTCAGTGTTTTTATTATCTTCTTTTTGTCTCTCATTTACTTCAATATATATCATATATATGTACAGCAATCCCCAAAAATATACAGTTATATCAGATATGTTTTTTTTTTTTGTTCTTCTTCTTCTTAGGTTACCTGAAGACTTCATCACAGATTTTGCCAGTGTGGTCTTTGGAAATCGGTGTGTTGTCTTTGGATGCAGACATTACATACACATTAGACGGTTGCATGATTATTGTCTACATAGTTGTCTTTGTAACGATGCCACTGGGCTAACGTTGTTCTAGTTCAGTTGTTACATAATTAGATAATAGAGGAGTAATACCCACGGCACCCTCATTAATTACAAAAACAAACCATTACTCATCACTCTAAACACTAAAACACAAAAACATTTTTCAAGATTGGACCAGAATAATAATTTATTTATTTTCTATAAGTTATGCTTCAGTTTGGTGACACACAAGATAACACAAATACCTTTTATGAATATATGCCGTGATATGGTTGGACGGAATCTCTGTCTGTCTTTCTGTATGTATGTCCTCTATCCATCCATCTACAGTATCTTTCATACCGGAAAATCGTGAAAAACAATGTTTCTTTCATGACTTTAATACAGTGGTACCTCGACTTACGACTGCATCTACTTACGACTAATCCAAGATACCAGTAGCGACGGTCGCGAAAATTTGTATCGACTTGCGACCGACTGGTCCAAGATACGACCGTGGAAATTTGCAGTTGGCGTGTCGGCGGCCCGTCAGCAGTCAGTCAGCGGGCGACCTACATCGGGCACGTAGTTCGTGGCTTATCGATATTTTTTTCATATTTACTGTGTTTGTGCTGTGTATTTTGTTTATTTTCACCCTTCATGATTTCAGAATTTATATGGGAAAAATTGCTTCGACATACGACTGTTTTAACATACGACCGTTCTTATAGAACCAATTACAGTCGTAAGTCGAGGTACCACTGTATACAGATTTGTTTTGTTTTTGTTATATTTGATTTTTTTACATTTTCTATTTTTAGTCGAACAGCTCTGGAGGCGGTGGCCTCTCGACAGGACCCCCACTTGCCCTCTTTAGAGACCTTCCGATGGAGGGTGGACGTCACCATTTCAACCAGGTAACATTCTAAAGGGAGAATAGTAGCAACTAGAAACTATAGTCACCACTCTTAAAATCATTAAAGTGAGTATAAAATAAGCCAAAACAAAATAATAATAGTCCTTAAGAGAGTTGTTCATTTCTATTGTTTGGTGACACCAGCTCAATCAGAAAATATACGATTTGTCACAATCACTGAAGCAATATCTCCTATTTCCGGCCTCTAAATGTTTCCCGTTGCGATTTAAGTTGGTAAGTAGAGGCCTGCTTTGGGTTTGACAGTAATGAGAACATTGTCTTTATTTCTCCTTGTAGCTCCTTAGCCAGAGCCCTCCAACCATCCATCCTGATGCAAATGAAACTATCTGATGGAAGTTTGCAACATTTTGAGGTACATTCACACTATACATATGATACATTCTGATATGTGTTTTTTTGTTGTTTTTTTATGATATTTAGGAAGCCACAGTAGGGCTTATCTAAATCCATAGCATCTGATGAATCTATTTTCGGGTTGAGGAAAACGACAGACAGACGGAGAATCTATTAATGTTAGGGATGCAACGGTACAGGGGGCTCACGGTTCGGTATGTATCACGGTTTTGGGGCCACGGTAATGGTATGGTTTCAGTTTCTTTATATTTAAGAAACACATATATTTCGATATGTTAAAAGGTGTAAAAAAAAAAAAGTTTTTTATAGTAGTCTGCCACAAAGAACTAGTGTAATGCTCTGTCTGTATGACTGTGGGGGGAGGGGTCACGGGGGTTCAAGTTCATTGGTGGCTTGTTATAATTTGCATAAGTTCATCTTATTTGAGGGGAGGTGCCAGGATAGTGGATAATTCAAATATGAATTTCAGTAAATATTTATTTATTTTTATATATATAATGTTTTAAAAACAGTTCACGATTAAACATAAATAAATAAATAAAACCAGTACTATAGTTAGTTATTTTTGTGTAGAACAGGTATAAACAGTATTTTTCACACATAAATAATAATAGTAAAATAACTTATTGAAATAAAACCTGCCTTCGCTTTGTGAACCTCACGTGACAGTGCTCCTTTTCAGCCAGGGCACCTCCCGGCATGCGGCTGACGTCGCTGGTGGTGCCGCGGCAGCGGATTCAATAGAAAGCAGCATTCATTGCACGCCGCGCCACTGCGCCAAATGCGTCCAGTGGACTTCTACCGTGATATTGTAATACCGCGGTTCACTCGGGCGTATTGAACCGTAGGGGCTGTACCGAACAGTAGGATAACATACCGTGTACTGTTGCATCCCTAATAAATGTTCACCAATTGACTTTCCATAAACTTTGTCGGTAGAAAACCAAAAAAATTACAGCGGCTATTTAAACTGAAATATTAAAATAGCGGTGAAATTGTCACGCTGTTGAAAAGCAAATTGGGGGATTGGGGAATTGCAATCTGAGTGGGTTACACCTGGTGGTTATTCTCCCTGATATGGGGAAAAAAAAGTATAGACGCTGATTACCATAACTACTATTACTATAAAAAACACTGTAGTAAGAATTCAAGTTGCCAAGGATGCCCACAATGCACCTGGGGGTTATTGTGGGTTTAAATGTTTAAATGGAAATTGGGGGTTAAATGTCAGTTTAGGGGCCCCTTAATGTGAGCGCTGATACCAGGGTGAAAGTAGTTAACCAGGGTTAAAAGGGTGACAAAGATCTTTCCCTTTCCATACCAAGATACTTCTAGCAGTGTCGAGCGATTTGAATTGGCGCCCATCTTAAACTCTTGTAGGTTAACCTAGTTAGCTCTATATTGTTGATGCAATTTACTTTTACACCTGACAAGCTTGATCTATTGGGTTCCATATCCGTCCATTTATCCCAGGGTAATTAGCTTGCTGTTTATCCATTAATCCAGTTGTCTAGTGGTATTTACCTTGGTATTCATCCAATTGGCGAGCATCTGCCGTCCCTATACTCAGTCTTGTTCCAGACTGTAGACAGCCGTACAGGGAAGTTGGGCAGCAGCCAGTGGAGCTGTCAGTCTGGTTCATTGGTTGTATAACCAGTGGATAAAAGTAGTGTAGCGTGATGAGGACCTATAATTAATATTTGTAGTTTAGTTGAGCGCCACCGGTTTTGTGATTAAAAGAAAATGAAACATTAAAAGTCAGTTTATAGCGCATTGGCAGCGATAGAGGTCCTTACTCTTCAGTCTCATGATTTCTCCGTTCAGTAATTCTCACACCCAATATGAGATAAATACCCAACTACTTCTTAATCAAACAATGAATGTTTATTTATAATAAGATAATTCGATAATATGGTAAAAATGTTGAGGTAGCAAAAGGTAAATAAAGCAAGTTCAACACAAACACACACAAAGGGAAGTGAATAGGTTGTTCTGGTGAGGGGGGAGTATTAACTATTGATTGAATTGGAGG
This sequence comes from Zeus faber, assembly GCF_960531495.2. Lineage (NCBI taxonomy): Eukaryota > Metazoa > Chordata > Actinopteri > Zeiformes > Zeidae > Zeus > Zeus faber. The sequence goes on along the minus strand of NC_137199.1, from coordinate 4,246,632 downwards.
AATTTAATTTGAATGCGCACAAAGGGCGCAGCTAATTCACTATTAACTGAATAAGAAAAATAAAGGAATCGCAGTGCCCACACCAACATCACTTTGCCGTGTTCTTACCGGAGCCCAAGCTTAATATATCGCAGTTCCTGGGATCACCGTTGTTTCGGCTTCGAATAGGTTTAGTCTCCTCTTGGCCCTGAATGATATCGCAGATCCAGATACTATTGGGTCCAGAAGATTCAGCGATGGTTGTTCATCTATGGTCCTACGGGACTTAGCAGCAGTAGGTTGGTGGCTAGTCCCAAAAATAACTCCCAGGGTCGTGTGGCCACATGACACTAGAAAGGGGTATTATTAAAAACAAGGGTGTGGTGTGGGGATGGTGTGGTTTATGCTGCCACACCTGTCTTGGGTCTAAATAATTGGGCCCAGGATCAGGGTGGCTGTTTCCCTGTTGCTCGTTAGAGTAGTCAACGAGCCACGTTCAACACCATCCTGAAGTTTGCGGACGACACCACCATCCTGGTCTCATCTCCAACGACGATGAGAGACGCTGACCTACAGAGAGTAGGTCAGCGTCTTGGCAACATGGTGCCAGGATAACAACCTCTCTCTCAACGTCTGCAAGACTAAAGAGATGATCGTGGACTACAGGAAACGACCGCGGGGGGGGGGGGGGGGGGGGCACGCCCCCATCCACATCGACGGAGCTGAAGTGGAGAGATTCTCCTGCTTCAAGTTCCTCGGTGTGTCCATCAGTGATGACCTCTCCTGGTCCAGGCAATCGGACGCTACAATAAAAACTGCCCAAAAGCGCCTGTTCTTCCTGAGGAGACTCAAGAAGTTTGGCATGTCTGTCAGGACTCTCACCAGCTTCTACCGATGCACCATTGAGAGGATTCTCACTGGCTGCATCACCGCCTGGTACGGCAGCTGCTCCGCTGCTGATTGCAAGGCGCTCCAGAGGGTGGTGAAGACAGCGGAGCACATCATTGGCTGCCACCTCCCCTCCGTGCAAGGCATCTACCGCACACGATGGAAAGCATGGAAAATCATACAGTCACCCAGGTCACGGACTGTTCACACTGCTGCCCTTTGGAAAACGTCCCCGGAGCATCCGGTGCAGGGACTCCCAGACTCACAAACAGTTTTTACCCTCAGGCCATCAGGCTTCTCAACCTGCAACATCTGTAGTCACCTATGTAAATGAAATGTACATCACCACAACTACATGTACATATCCATCGGCATTCCTTCACTTTATATTTATATCCATATCTTGTGCAATAGACTGACCTACTTCTGTCGGAACTGCTACAATGTTCCAATTATTTTAGTTTCCGTTTTAGGATTATTTTTCTTATTTTCATTTTATCTACATACACTGTGACCTCTTGCCCGTATTGGTTACGTCGACTCTTACTTTTTTTTTTTTTTTTTTTTAACTCTTATTTTCTTAAAAAATAAAAATGTATTTCCTCCTTATAGTTGCCTTGTTATCTTATCTTTTTATGCTCACTAAGCAGTTGTTGCCTGTCATGCCCCAAGAATTTCATTGTACCGAATGACCTTGTGTTGTACTGTACACTTGACAAATGAAACACTTTAAATTTTGAACTTTGAGCAACAGCTAAAACCCCCATCCCCACACATAAAGGAGAGGAGCCCTTGTCATGAAATGTTGTCTATCTGCTCCGGGCTTGCTCCACCTTGCCCACTCTCTACTATAAAACTGGCACTTTTTAACCCCATTGCCTGTGTCTCTTTGTCGGCGGGCCCTGAAAACGCTACTCATGTGGCGTGTGGCCGGCGGAACTTCCACAGAGGGGTTTATCAGCAAGGCTTGATGGGAGGCCCGGTGTGCATACTGCTCAGCATCGGTCGAGGTAGAAGTTGGGACGTTTTAAAGGTATAAAAATGAGGATCTCTACGACTCGTTTAAAAAAAAAAAAGACAAAGACAAGGAAAAGCAGTTTAGGTGAAGTAAAACAAAGTGGTTGCAAGGGAGCCCAGGCTCTGGGTGAAAATGACTAGTGAGACAAATGGCGCCTCAATGTTTTTACTTCGTTAAAAGGGCAAGCCGGAAGTGACCTACTCCGATCGCCATTGGTCAAGGAGTTGTCGCAACGTTTCCCGTCAGAGGGGTGGTGTTCCCCTTTTTAGGCAGATGTGCTCAAAACCCATCTCGAATCTGCATCTTGCAATCTGTCTCGTTCAGTCATTTAATACAGGTATTACATTCGTGTTTGTCAAATTAATCTTGGAATAAAAGCAGGGAGAACCACACACGAAAGTAAATCTTAAAATAAATAAAGAGAACGGGTTATACGTGATATAATTTCTGATTTGGAGCAATACCATCGGTGGCCGCTAGGGGGCCGTCCAAGTTCAGCAAATGGAACAGCCACATTTCCTCATCACATTCCTAGTTTTGTCATTTCTCGTCCCTCAAAGTCGAGAATGGTATAATTTTTCACAAAATCCCCCCAGGTCAAACATTAGTTTGGTTACACATTCGTTCAGACAGTTAGTTCAGTCCAAACTTGTTTTTAGGGTCTTAGACTTCAGAGAGAGAGATAGCCGATGATGGTGAAGGACAAACCGGTTTATTGACAAGCTGTGACATGCCAGGAGCAGATGGAATGATGAAGGGTGATTTAACCCATGCTTATCGATTGCTCTGGTGAGCAACAGGTGCACAGCCCCCCCTGATCCTGGGCCCAATTAACTAGACCCCAGACAGGTATGGCTGCTTAAATCACACGACCCCCAACGCCACAAGGTTCAACTCCTTTTTGAGATTGGGTAATTGTCTAGGCACTCGTTGAGAGTAAAAATGAATTCAACTGTCCAAATCTTCGTTCATTTGATTCAGTTGGTGTAAGGCACGGTGAGCGAGGGAGGAATTCCTGTGAAAGGATGAACAGAAGTCAGAAGAGTTAGTTTGGCTTTGAGTTGTGAATGGAATTCTCCCAATCACACAATGCAAAGTGTAAAGCACTCGCATTCGATATGAATTATGGCAAATGGCTGGCCCTTTTTTTTTTGTCTTGGTCTTACTAGTCCTCAGTAATTACTTTCAGTTTGTGAGTCGAAGATTTACTCGCTTTTTAGTGGTAATGTATAAATCACAACATGAAATGAAATCAACTGAACAAAGAAACTGCTGCCGCATTCGGATTCAGTAAATCCAGTGATTTGCACAAATCACTAATAACCTCATTGTGGAATGAGGTTATTTACATATCTCTTCCCTCCAGGGTTCTTACTGGGTCCTTGATGTGCTTGAAGTGCTTGATTTTCTTTTGAAGAAATTTAAGTACTGGAATACCTTGAAAACGAGCCCATGTTGTGCTGAAGAGCTTGAAAGTGCTTGAAAAAAAATGCTATAATTGAAAACCTGATGTATAAAATGATGATAATTTAAAAATTCCTGAATCGCTATTACGACGTGGATTATACCAGGTGGACACTTATAATAGTAGATGACAATGAGATTAATAAAATATATAATAGATGTACTAATATAAATAATAGACAATGAGATTAAGATTATATTATATTTTAATTATTAAACATCCCATTGAAAATGTATTATATTTGTCTTACGTGAAGTCCTTGAAAAAAAAAAATTGTTCTTAAAAAAGTACTTGAAAGTGCTTGAATTTCATTTTGTAATGGCAGAATGAACCCTGTCCCTCTTACTACCTTTAACCTTTTTTCCCCAGCAATTGAATCATGTTGTGTTGTCTTGCTGTTTGCTGTTGTTGTTGTGTATCGTTCATTTTTATTTTGCCCCTTTCAGGTGCCTGTGTCCAAATTCCAAGAGCTCCGCTACAACGTTGCCCTGATCCTGAAAGAGATGAACGATCTCGAAAAGAGAAGCGTTCTCAGAATCCAAGACTGACCGCGTCATTGACATAGACATTTCAGCGAAGTGAAGAATCCGTGTATCATTCATCGTCCTTGTAAATGTCCTGCTGCCTCTTGAGAGCCCTGTGGTTTCACAGAGGACATTATGTTGTTTTTTCATTGATTGCGTCCTATTTAATTCAATCTACATTTACTCTTTGCAAATAAAAATAAATTCAAAATTAACATTTATTACACACTAATATGTTCAAACCACGTATCGGTCCATTTTCGCTGTCACCAGACCCAGTCACTAGTTATTGTAGCAGTACGCATGGACCCAGACGTGCCTTGTGGAAGACTCTGGAAAATTGGTTGTATTACAACCAATTATTGAGATGCAAAATTTCAACTCATTTAACACTAAGTGCGTAAAGTTGCTTTTTTATGGTTAATAAACAAAACACAACAAACAAAATCACCAATTGTATTCGAACCTATTTTTAAACAGAGAGAAGACATTGAGACCTCTCTTTTTCAGTAATGCCCTGTCAGAGGCAGCCAGCAGCAGTAAACAACACAGAGTTTCAAACAGACAACAATCAACATTCTACTTTGTCAAAATAAAAAAAGAAAACAGTAACAACAGGAACTTTCAATCTCAAACATTGGCAGGTCAGCGAGGCTGCCTGTCGTTAAAAAACAAACAAACAAAAAAAGGTTTTTACCCGAGCCTTTGTATATGATAGACTCTGGTCTTATTGTCCTGAATTAGGGGGTTGCAGTGGATATAGTATGTATGATCATCAATTTTAGGAATGATTCTGTAAAAAATAGAATACAATACAACTAGATTATCTAACCATTGCCGGAAAATCATCTTTGACCTCCAGGCATATTTACAGATTCACAGATAAACCTCAGTTTATATGCAATTACCAAAAGTTTATCTGGAGTGTTACACATTACAATGTACAATTTTAAAACCCTCCTGGAGTTGTAATGGTTGGAGGCTGAAATGATTGAATATCCACCAGCTACATCCTCTATCAGCATGGTTGCTTTGTGACCATTAGATGGCCCCTCAACCTCCAATTTATATAAGTGTCTGGACTTACGAACCCAACAAAAGAGTTATGTATGCCGAAGTATAGTTATCGTAAGATAGAAGAGTTAATGTTTGTGTTCTTCAAGTACAGATAAATGAAGCCCAGAATCAAAGGATAACAAGCCTTGGGATTTATTATTGCCACACACACCAAACGATATATCTACTTAAGGGACATTCAAATACATTGCCTTACGGCTGGAAAATGTCATTTAATTGGGACAAAAACGTTATGCAATTATTGGTGTGTCCGACAGTAATTATGATTATCATTGATTTTGCATTGATCAGCTATTGCTGCATGAAGAAATGGGATGCATTAAGTCAATACTTGTGATGGGGTGGATGCCTTTTAACCTATATTGTATTTTTTTTAAAGGAGTGCCGATTGTGACACTGGCACTTACATGTACGTGGCAGTTCAATTACACAACGTCTTATGGAACGAATAACATTGTTGTTGTGAAATTCTGACAAAAAGACAAATTGTTATTGTTTCAGACCTTATATTAATACTGTGCTTGTGTACTGTGATATGCTCTGAAATCTACAGTATCTCACAGATCCGGTTGTTTGTTGTGTATGTGTTTCTTTCTCTGAGCGGAAACACGATACAACTGCATCATGTTATGTTCACATGCATGTCGTTTTTCACCCATACCTTCATTTCCCTTTTTGGTTTATAATAATATAACTACTTAACCCATGAGGCAATTGCATCAAAATGCATTTTTAAAAATGGCACAGAATTGTAGTTTTTTCTAGTTTTTAGGGTTAGGGTTTTAGGGTCAGAGTGTCAAATGTTTATAAAAAAAAAAAAAGTGTAAATATTACACAATGTATATAATAATTCGTTTTTGCTCCTGTAGAAGCGATAAGTCTGTACGATATCAACCTTGTTTTCAGAAGAAAAAAAACATGTTTTATTTGCGACGTCACCTCCCCGCGGTGGCGTGCTTTCGTCAGGTTAGTTTTAGTTTTAGTGTACGTATCTGCGCCCCCCAAATTAAAGTTGAATCAAATCTCCCCATTCAAATGAATTGGTTTAAACTGTTTTGTGTAGCACACAACAATCTCGCTATTTAATGAATTGGTTTAAATTTCGTTTAGTGTAGCACGAAAAGAAAGTTGGATAATCGTGCCCGGTCGTGAGTCAATAGATTAATTTTCGTGACTATCGTCACTAAAAAGCGTGAGGCCGGGTTATGCAAAAGACGATAGCAGGCGAGGCGATATGTGCAAAGGGCCATGAGGATCTCAATAAACTGGCAATTCATTTTCTGAAAGTAATGGAAGGGCACGTTTAGTATTCAGCCTTCGTATCTAGTACAGTTAGTTAACGCCAAGACAAAGAAAAAGGTGATATAACAGGCTCTCGGGTGACATTGCAGCCGGTCTACGCTGAGAAACGCGGGTTAAACCGCATGCAGTTGCATGGCCTATTTAGGCACAAACGTAACACGTTTTTGTTTTTTTCCCCCCCAAGTTTACAGAGTTATGTAGCTCAAGGACAACTCTCTGTCCCCCTGGTATCGTTCCGTATGTGGTGTGTACGTCGGTCAATGTCTATCTCCCTGTCTGTCTGTCTGTCTGTCTGTCTATCTCCCTGCCTGTCTGCCTGTCTGTCTGTGTCGTTTTCATCTGCGTCAGTACGTCCGTGTCTGCCTTCGCACGCGTCTGTGTTTGGGATTGAGTTCACAGACCAGACCGGTCGCCCCATATTTCCTCCACCCACAGTGAGCAGGATGCCACTAGACCGACTAATCTTGTAGTTGACGCTACTCACACGGGAACTCCTTCGGCCGCGAGGGCTTAACGTGTTATGCAGGGAGCGGCAGCCAGCGCTAATAGTAGAATAAGGCTAACCCTAATAATACCACGCGGCCTACTATTACCGGACTGGAGTCTTTCCCGAAACCCTGACCCCCCACCCCGACGCACACTTGATTCTAACACCATGTTTAACCGCGAGCCTAAATAACGACTCCCTTTTTAACGAAGCGTAGACCAAACCATCCCGATTCAACACCTGAAAATCACAAACGCACTATACAAAAAAAAAAAGTCAGTTTCATTGAGTTGGTTGTCGTTTGTAGGGTTAGCTGTAGATACAGTACACTTCAAATGACTGTGCGGTCTGTTGACGATGAACCCTAAATGCATGAGTGAGTGAATGAAGCGTCTTGTTGTTCGTCTTTGTCTACTTCTTTTAGCCTTACACTGTCGGTGACTTGGCTCTAGACGAACACCACGCCATGCACCCGCGTCGACACGTAACGGTTACGAAAACATGCGTCTGTTACACAAGCCTCAACTCTTTTCACGATGTGAATGATTTTATTGTTTTGTTTTGGGGTTGTTTTTTTTTTTTTTTTGCAGAAAACTGCGCCGCGATGACACGACGACGCATTGACATGACGACTTGACGATGTACGCGATGATTAATGTCGCTCCGCTGCGATGTGAGCTGTGACAGCCTCCCGTCTGGGGTAACCGCTGTGTGGTTTTCCGTCCCCGGGCCTCGCAGCCTTTAATGACCGATGCAACGGCACAGCCCCACCCCCCCCCCCCCCCCCCAACAATCTGCATCAACAAAAAAACAATTAAAAGCACTGACGTCCCGACGGCCTCCACGAACGACCAGCATCATTCTGACATCGTCTGCCTCCCGCTCACGGGTCATGGCGTCGCCCGGCCCTGTCTTTGATACTGTTACATAGGACATTGTTTCGTAACCGTTTCTATTACGCTCGTCCAATGAGAACAGCTGGCCGGCGTCACGTGACAGTTACTTTTACGTAACCCCCCCCCCCCCCCCCCCCGCCCTCTCCATTGACAACCCCGTCAATAGCGGGGAGAGGTTCGACTCCCTTTTTTGAGAGTCGGTTGTCGGCGAGTAGTTGGGGGGGGGGGGGGGGGGGGGGGGGGGGGGGGAAAGAGTCGTTCGGTTTTCCGACCCGTCGTCCGTTTGATCCGGTTGGTATGACGCACGACGGAGGACTTTCTGGGAACGATGAACGAGACTCGGAGGCGTCGCCGGGCCCTGAGCTGTCAACGGAATTCTTCAACAACCATTTGATTGTGGCAAAATCCCCCCAAAAATTGTTTATTTTGGGGGGGGGGGGGGGGGGAGTGCATTTATTGTGGCGGAAGGTGAACGTGTAAATCAGTAACATTCAACGAAATCATGACAGCAGCGTGGCCCTTTTCCTTACATTTGACTTTCCGTTAGTCCTCGGTAGTTACTTTCGGCCTGTGAATGAAGATAGCCGATTAAGATGACCAATTAAGACCCGCACTCTTTCGCCGGAGCGACGCCACGACGGGCCGAGTCATCCTAAAAGAGGGGTTCAGTACGAGCGCATCGTTCGCGAGTCTTACGTCACTACCAGTCATTTAATGGCAGGAGCGGACCGCGCACCCGCAGTCACAGCGCTGCTGCCCGAGCACACGGCTGCACGGCGCCGGCGTGAGACCGCTATGCACGTCAACGCCACATAACAGAGAGAGGAGCGACGGAGCCGACCCCCCCCACTTCAGCCATGGGCACGGAGAGCGAGTGCATGCTCCAGCTGGCGGCGGAGGCTTTCCAATCCAAGAACTACGACCTGGCGGCGGACATCTACGAGCACCAGCTGAGCGAGCTGGCGGACCCGGGCTGCCGGCTCGACCTGACGGTGAAGCGGGCTGACGCGCTGGCGCTCGGCGGGAAGCTCGCGGAAGCCTTCGGCGTCTATCGGCAAGCCTCGGAGGCGGAGGGACTGCGACCGGCGCACCTGGACACCCTGCTGGTCTGCCTGGTGGAGCACATCGGGAGGAGGCCGCCGGGAGGGGGGGACGCGCCGAGGAACCGCCACCCGGCGGGAGGAGACGCGACCGGCGGATGCGGCGCCTTCTCGTGCGGGCTCTGCCTGGGCTTTCTGTTCGAGCCGGCGACCCTGCCGTGCGGGCACTGCTTCTGCAAGCGGTGCCTGGACAGGGAGGGTGCCGAGAAGCCGGTCCGCTGCAGGGACTGCGGCGACGGCTCCAGGCTCACCGACGTGCGGAGCTACCGGGTGAACGTGGCGCTCAGCGGCCTCCTTTGCAAATGGTTCCCGGCGCAGACCCACGCGGTGCGGCTCCGGAGGGAGGGCAACGGGCTGTACGCCGAGAAGAGGAGCGAAGAGGCTCTGGAGAAATACAACCAGGCGATCCTAATGGGTAACTCATGCCATTTTTTTTCTTATTTATTTTACAAGATGTCTATATAGTGCGTTATGCTGTCGCCATCTCATAAGTTTTTAGAACAATTATCAAGTGTTTAAGGAAAAAAAAAAAAGTTAAGCATAATGACGAGTTCATTCCATACTCACGAAATGATCTACTCGGTACAGGTGGGTTTATAAAGTCACTCTCGGCGCTTTCTAAGTCGGTAGTATTTAAAATAACACTCCAACAATTTTAACGAAATACATGAAAGATTGCGGTCACTTACGAGCGTCGCGTGCTTTTTAAATGCATATATTAGGCAGTCCCCTTCCCATAGCAGTGTTTAACAAAGCAGAAGTAACAGTTTGTTATAAAACACGAGTGACATCATCTGCGATGATATGTGCTGGGAAGTCACTTTTTTATTTTTTGCACCTTAGAACTTGCAGCTGCACCGTTTTCCCACGGGGCTGAGCAGATAAACAGACATTGTATTTTATTCGTCCCCGAGGTCCAATGTGCGCAATCGAGTCTAAAGCGATTTTTGTATTTTAGAAACTAGAATACCAGATGAATTGTGGTTGGAAATAACAATTTGGTGGTATTATATAAAGACGAGGGGGCGGGGGCGGGGGGGGGGGCACACCTGACCTACTTCATGTACTTTGCCATTTATCTAGATCACATTTCTCTGTCGCTTTATATCGGGAGTTGTGCGCTGTTCTGCGCAGTGTTATTAGGGTTGTGCGTTTTATAACTGCGTTGGGTTTGCGGCATGTGTGGGGAGGACCGCGCTCTACATTCCCCAGCCCTGCCACCTTCCGTTGGATAACAGCGTTATGTAGGCGAGACCACAGCCCACCGAACGTAGTGGTGGCGCGTCGTTCCCACGTTGTGTAACCTGCAACAATGACAACATGCGAATGTGGGTCAAGGGTATTATTGCAGGGCACCGCTAGGCAGACTGCTGCTCCGTTCCATTTTAATGCTGTAGCGACGATTCACGGCCCTTTTCATGCCGAGGATCTTCTATTTGATGGGGCTTAGTGCCTGGGACCCCAATCTGAGAAGGGATACACATACAGAGATGCCGTATTTGTTGAATGAATTGAAAATTAAAAAAACGGGCTGGTCGTTTATTGAAGCAGTGGTTCAATTTTCAGAAAGGAAAAACATGGTTTAAATTGGAAAAGCTATATTTTTTGGTACAATCAATAGCTGATGTAGATGGCTTCATCTGCCCCTGTAGATTGTGAATAGAGTTTGCACTCACACGCATTTTCAGAAGAAGTTTGGGGAAGATGCCATCCTCTTCAACCCCACTTTAAAAAAAAAAATGCAATATTTACATTTCTACAGATGTTTTTGATTAAAAAAAAAATAAAATCTATACTTGACCGGCTCTCTGTCCTGGGAAACTTGATTCCCATAGGCCTAACTAGGACGTTTGCATAAGTTTGCAATGTTACGAAACCTGGATGAGAGGCTGACCCTGATAGAGTTACTTGGTTTTATAACAGCTCCCCTTTTTTTCTTTTTTTTAAACATGCATGCGTTCGTAATGCCACACACAATGTCAACGTCGCTCTTTCTTGTCTTGTGTTGTCTAATCCAATTACTTCTGTCTTCTCCAGCTCCCAGTGACCACATACTGTTTAGTAACCGTTCCCAAATCCACTCCACCCTCAAACATTATGAGATGGCCCTGAGAGATGCTGAAAGTGCCTGCAGACTCAAGCCTCACTGGTCAAAGGTAGGACTGGTGGATGGATATCATGACCTGATAAATGCAAAGTCTACCACTTGCCCGTGAGATACTAATGTGACATTTCCTCCACAGGGGCACGTGCGTAAGGCGCAGGCCCTAGCGTCCATCGGCAGAACTGAAGAAGCTCTCAGAGAATACCTGCTCTGTCTCTCCATGCAACCCGACTGCAGACTGGCCAGGAGCGAGGCCCAAAAGGTAAATATTCAGCGAGGCTGTCATAATCTTGAATTTTGTTAAATTTCTTTATTTATTTTTTTTCTGCATTGGTACTCTAATGGACAGAATAGCACATTGGTATACGTCAAATTTCTTCTATATGCTATAACTAATGAATTGATTAAAAAAAAAAACAAAAAAAAAACGTTGAAGGTGATTTGGTGCTTACAAGGGTTGTTCTCATGAAACCACCATGTCCCAAACAAATTGACACAGATATTTAGAGAATGTGAAATAATTCAATTTCATTATTAAAGTACACAATGCCTACTTTATGGCCCACTTAATTGTATTTTAACTATAATATTATTTCAGATGTGTTTTTCTTTTTTTAAATGTATTTATGCTTTTCTCATCGAGAAATAAATAGCTGTAAAAATAAAAGGATGGTGTGGACAATTAAAGATGGCAGTTACGGTAACAAATGCACCGTCGCTTAGATTACTGTAAAATGGCAAAACACACAATGACAGTGCGAACATTAAAGTAACATTGGAGTATTTCATATTTCTTGAAAAATATTAATTTTAAACAAAGAAAGAGCACAAACACAAAAGAGCAGTGCTGGAATGTAGTAATAGTAATGATAGATAGATCGATGGGAGTATACATTTTTGAACTTTCAGTTTTGTTTTGCTATGTTATGCTAAGCAAAAGTGCATTCATCACTGTAAACAGCCATCTTTTATTGAGGGCATAATCAATATCCAGCTGATCTGTGCCGCTGCCTTTTATTATCAGGAGATGCATGCCACAACAATATGTGGTGAATTAATCAAATAGCCTTGTCCACCCCCCCCTGCTCTCTCAGCTGCTCAGCGACTTCCTAGCTCCCCTCACAGAGCAGGTCCCAGACAGAATACTGGACTACTCCAGCTTGCTGTCCTCCAGAGCGCACCTCAAGAGCAGCATCGCACAGTTGGACGCTCCCACGGTCCCCCCACCCCTTAAGACCTCTCAGGTAAAGCCACGCCTTTCCCTCCCATCCACCAACCCACCCACCCACCGCGCCTCATTGTCCAACTGGCTGCTGAACATCCTCTCTCGCCCCCCTTCCTCCCCTCCCCCCACAGCCCCCCGGCCACGCCCAGTCGCCCTCCGAATCCGCCCTCCTGCCCTCCACTCTGCCCCCTGACGCCCCCGGCCGCCGGCTTCATCCCTGCGAGGCGGTGAAGGCGAGCGGAATTAGAGGCCAGGAGGAGGCTGCGGGCCGCAAGCGCGATCGTCAGCTCCTCCTCCTCAAACGGAAGAGGAGGAGCGCAGAGGAGGCGGAGCTTGACAGGGAGGAGGAAGAGGAGGAGGAGGAAGGGAAGGCGGGCGGTGATTGTAAGAGAGCAAAACACGGTGAGTCATTGGGCTGTGCGAACCGAAACAGAGTTTTGCTTTGTTTGCCAAAAACTTTTTTTTTTTTTAGGCATTTCATGACTACATTAACTCTTTAGTGGAGTGTTTTGTTTTTTTTTTGTTTTTTTTTTTGATTAACCCTTCATCCATTTATCTCTCATGTGATACAGGGTCAGCAGAGTTGCCTGGTCCGTGGAGCTCCGTGGTTGATGACCTAGTCGACCCCACTGATCTGGAATGTTCTCTCTGCATGAGGTGCGCGTGAAAGTCTTGAAGAGCTTGATTTGGCCTTCAAAAGTTCTGTCTTTATCCAAAACAACTTTTGCCAAAGCACGTCATTTACACAATAGTCTAGCACGACCATACCTTCCCAACCAGTCTGAAGCAACACAACCTGTACGTATGGGTGTCAGTGGCTTGTTGTTGTCCTCACTCTTGTACCGCTGGTGTTGCTTGCGTTCTGTCTCTCTCCCACCCAGGATCTTCTACGAGCCCGTGGCGACACCCTGCGGCCACACCTTTTGCCTTAAGTGCTTGGAGAGGTGTCTGGACCACAACCCCAAGTGTCCACTCTGCAAGGAAGAACTGTCTGAGGTACGTGCAGTGCGTCTCGCAAAGTACACCTTCTGCATAGAATTCTAACTTTTGTCTATGTTTCGGCCATATTAAGATCGCTCTCGCTCTCTCGCTCGCTCTCAGTTCTTAGCACGGAGGCAGTACTGCAAGACTGTCCTGATGGAGAACTTGATATCGAAGTACCTTCCCACTGAGCTGCTGGAAAGGCAGAACGTCAACCAGGAGGAGATAGCTGAGCTCTCCAAGTGAGTGCCTTTCAGCTGCAGTGTGTTGGCGTTCTGGTAACCCACCCAGCTAACCCAAACTTTCCCCTCCAGCTTTTCACATTGCATTGTTAACCCCACGGCGTAAACAACAACATGCTTGTTTTTCCCCTTTCAGTCTCAACAAGAACGTGCCTATCTTCGTCTGCACCATGGCCTTCCCCACCGTACCATGTCCCCTCCACATCTTTGAGCCCTGCTACAGACTCATGATCCGCCGCTGCATGGAGACGGGCACCAAGTGCTTCGGCATGTGCCTGGGAGATGACCTCAAAGGGTGGGTACCAGGAGTGTGTGCATGCTTTTCTTTAGTATTAATTATTTGAATACATTAAATCAAATGTAACAATTATTTAGCTTAGACATTGCCAACATTTTATTAATTTTTTTAAAATTTTTTTACCAAGGCCCCCTTGGCAGACTAGGCTCTGGCTTCTTTCAAGGGTCCTTAGGGGGCTGCGGACCCCATTTTGGCTAGCCCTGATTTAGCTGACTTCTGCAGTTCCCTGAATTCATTATTTAAGTAGCGTGTAATCAACCACGTCAAAGTCCGGTGACCTAAATTAAGAACTTGTATGCAAAAGTTTCTGGCAAACTAACCTTGTGCTCTCCCTCTCCACCTGGTCAGGTTTGCAGACTACGGGTGCCTGTTGGAGATCCGGAACGTGGAGTTCTTCTCAGACGGTCGCTCCGTGGTGGACACCATTGGCCGACGGCGGTTCAAGGTCGTCCAGCACAACCAGAGAGACGGCTACAACACCGCTGACATTGAGTACTTGGAGGATGTAAAGGTACGCATGGAAGTTGATGGGTGGATGGGGGTTGGGGTGGTGGCAAGTGTGATGACTAATGCAGCCTGGAGGAATGCTTCAACAGTGTCGCGTGTATGTGTGCACAGGTTGAGGGCGTGGCGGAGCAGGAGTTACAGTCCCTACACAATGTTGTGTACGACCAGGCCTTGGTTTGGCTCAACTCTCTCAAGGTGGAGCAGAAGGAGCGGATCTTGGGACACTTTGGACCGATGCCCGAGAAAGACTCTGAACCACAGGTACACACACGGTGCCTCCTCTTGATGTAGTTAAATGTTGTGTAATAGTGCGTAGGGCTGGGCAGGTTGTTTCATAATCGGGCGATCGGCGGTCATTGACACACGCAAGAAAAACCCCAAACGAATCGCGGGTTGTTTATGTTTTTTCCAAGATGTATAAAATAATCTACCTTACCTATAAGTATACATAAATAATTCAATGTATGCTTAAACACCACACGGTCCCTCTAAAACACAGCTGAATATACTTTGCCCCACAATGATTACCCTGTCTTTGGAGTTTACCGTGCATTGCAAAGCAAGCATTAGTTTTTAATTTCCCTTTTTCAGTGGACTACGTTGTAGTAGAAGTAATAATAATAGTGATAATGAAGACAAATTTGAAAAAAAAAAATAGAAAATAAATCCGCCACCTGCTGCTTGTCTGTCTTTCTCTTCTCCTTGTTCCTACCGGCTAAATAAAGTTATTTATTCTGGAATATGATGCATTAGAACACTACAGTTGTAACGTTATTCTCCCCCTGTGATTATAAAAACTAATGTCGGGAAAGGAGTTATTGTCTTCCTTCTCCCACTAAAACCACACAATGGCGCCTGCTTAAATATTGTTTGGGCTGATATTATTGTATTTTATCCAAAGTTGACAAATAAAACACTCCGCTCTCAACTCTGGGGGGAAAACTGTCTCCCCCCCCCCCCCCAGACAAGACGATGATGCCGATGGATTTGATTACTGGGTTACGATTGATCGGCAGCAAAAATGTCATGACCGGCCCAGCCCTAATAGTGCATGTTACACAATGTTACACAACAGTGTAGTTTACACACCTGGGGTGTTATTGCTACCGTGAGAATAAGCCTCTCCTTGTGAAATGTCACCCATATCTTGTAAATGTTGGCGTAGCTTATAAAGTAAAGCCATGAAGATGTTTTATTTATAATTGTTTTCTTTTGTGTCCTGAGCAGTACTCAGTTGACAAAGAGTGGCTGTAGAGAATTTCTACCAGTTAGATTTTTGTGGTCAAAATGTCTTCCACCCCCCCCACCTCAGTTTTATTCACTAGGCACATATACATACCGGGAATTTGGTTTGCTGAGGTTTGCATTTCACCACAGACCATGAGCATTTAAAAAAAAAAAAAAAGAGCTCAACAGTCGTGTGTGCGTGTGTGGCGTTCTAAAAAGCGGTCCGTCTGTCTCTCCAGGCCAGTCCCAACGGTCCGTCCTGGTGCTGGTGGTTGCTGGCTGTCCTCCCCCTGGAGGGCCGCGCCCAACTGCCCTTCCTGGCACTCACCTCACTGAAGGAGCGGCTAAGCGGCATCCGCAGGGTGCTGCTCTTCATGACCCGCAGCCGGCACCGGTGATGCTGAGCCCCAACCCAGCCAGCGGTGCACTTGGAGATGCAGTAACTGACACCCCTCTTCCCTTTCCACACACAAACAGCCCTAGACAGCAGTGGATCTGCTCTACCCTCCTGTCCTTGTTGCTTGCAATGCGCAATAAACATCTATTGACGTTCTGTTGTAGCTACCCAGCCTCAACCCTCTCATCCAAACAATAGTATGCAAGTGACCTTTGGGGATCTAAAGTAGACCGGGTCATGTTGGCTAGTAAACAAATACAATGAGTATTGAGAGATGCAGACTTCTCTACAAAATTGACTCTAATTCTGAATCCATTTCCATGAAATTTGGTTCAGAATTAAGTGAGTTACAGTTGATTTTGTAGAAGAGTGTGCATCTCAATACTCATTGTATTTGTTTACTTGTGTATCTTACCGCTCCTATAGGGTGGACACCGTAAATCTGCAGCAGAACTGCTTCAAGGCAATATTTTTAATTATCTGCAGTGGGAGAGAGTGTAAAGTAAACATGGATTGGGGAATGTGGCGCTGGGAAATGACTCATTGGATGGATCATGGATTATAACAACATTTGCCCGTCTGCTCCCGCACAGCGACAACATAAGGTGAGGGTTGATGCCCAACCCAGTCATGTCGAAGATACAGGTAGCATCAGTACAACTTAATTTGCCTTTTACGACCAGCGTTCCCTTCTGCCAAAAAACAACACTTTTTTTCCCCCCCACAATAAAAGCAAGTAGCTCCTTTTTTAGGCAACCCCCCCCCCCCCATCACGACTACTGGGGTACATTTTGCGGATATGAAAACCACCAGAGGACACAACGCCGTAACCCTGCGGCACATCCATGCCACCCCCGCCTCTGCAAACTTATCCAAGTCTTCCCGTGGAACTCCAATTTTTTTTGCTGCGATCGTTTCATTCTTGTACTTATTTTATTTTTTTATTTTTTTTGCACTCCAAATTCTCGATAGTCGAGTGTGCAACTACATTTATACGAAGTTCATCACGATAAATCATGGTTTCAATGGGGGGGGGGGGGGGGAGTGTGCTCTGGTTTAAAAAAAAAACCAAAAAAACAAAAAAAAAAAACACTCATGCGTCACCTCTACCAGGGCTTTACAAACATCTACGATTGCTTTCCTCACATTTAAACAAGAAACGTGAACTTGTTTTCATGTGTGTGTGGGGGGGTGGTTTTCTCAGAATGTTAACAAAAATGCTGTCTTCCTTTCTTCCCCTCTTCCAGTACTTTTTTTTTTTTTTTTTTTTCTCCTCGTCACAAAAGATCCAGAGCAGAACCACACAACGGACTAAATTTAAACCCGAGTGTGCTCCGAGGCTGGATTTGTACTTGTTTCTCCATTGTGGTTTTTTATTTTATTTTTTTTTAATATTTAAAATCTTGTCTTATTTGTAACTGTGCGTGCATGCAGTGACATT
This sequence comes from Zeus faber, assembly GCF_960531495.2. NCBI lineage: Eukaryota > Metazoa > Chordata > Actinopteri > Zeiformes > Zeidae > Zeus > Zeus faber. The sequence goes on along the minus strand of NC_137199.1, from coordinate 4,229,474 downwards.
GTTTACATACTTTTTTTTGCACAAAAAAGTGCACTGTTCATATTCATACTGCACTTTTTCCCCGTTTATTAAAACATTGAGAAAATGTAAAAAGATGTGAATTTTAGTGATCATTGAGATTAACGGGAATATAAAAGGAACCTTTTTATTATTTAAACAACTTTTTGGTGTTGGACACGCTAATATCAATGATGCAACTCTTCTCCACAGGAAAAGACGAGCTAAATAGATTGTGTGTCGGGTTTTTACATTTCTTTCTATCAGGGTTTTTTATTTTTTAATTTTTTTTTTGTTTTTTTGTTTTTTTTCCCCCCAATGTTTTTTTTTTTTTTTTAAATCTGTTTTCTATTTATGTGATCATAATCTCATGGTACATAGATATTTAAACATGTGCATAATGGATATGGTTTGATTTGGAGGAAAAACAAAACAAAAACATTTGTAATGTGAATTGAGTAACTTGTGTTTAAGGGCCAAAGCCATTTCGTATTATATCACCACACTGCAAGATATTGCTTAAACTTTTCCGGCAATGCTACGGCAACACCCTAAGCATATGGTATTGATGTGTTTATTATATAAAAGAAACGCATCAAAATGTATGGCAGTATATCACCGAATCAAACAAATGCACGGCATTTGAAATGTCGGTGGGTTCAGTAACTATTATTATTATTTTCTTTTTGAGTAGCCGTAAGGGAAATGAACTTCTTTGCAAATCGAGACCAAAACAATCATCTAGCTCTTTCAAAAAGTAGTTTTGTTAGGGATGGCCAGATTTAAAATGCCGCTATATTATTCTAAAGACTTATGCATGCCAAATCTGGAAATGAAGGCCAGATATGAGGTAAAGGGAACATTTCACTGATGATTATATTTGCAATTACTTCACAGATGAGACATTTGTCATCAACAGACTTGTCAACATAGAAAGCTGGGAAAAGGAACAGCCGAGATGGAGATGATGATGATGATGATGATGATGATAATAATAATAATAATAACTGGGATTTATATAGCGCCTTGATAGAAGCCAGTCGGCGAGTCTTACAAATGAAGCCAAGCCAACCACTTCTCTGCCTATTTGAAGAAAGTTGTGTAGCTCCATAAATACAGATTGATAGTAAATTATTATTATTCATTCTGCTTCATTGTTCATTTTTATTTTATTACCGTCTTTGAATTACTGATCATCAGTGGCTGAAGTTCTAGTGCCTTAAGTTAGGATTTTCTTCCATTCTCACCTCTGCTGGATCAAAGCAGCTGGAGGGAACACTTGTAGCATGTATGCAAACTACCTGGGGCTCCTTAACTAAATAACCAAAACTGAGCTAAAACAAAAACACCCACCCAGGTTGGAATCCAAATTGGTCTCCGATTATTACCGCAATGAGATTAATCTTGGGCGGAGGTCAAGGTTTGAGTTCCAAAGGGTCCAGGACGTGACTTGTTCCGACAGCTCGATGGAATCTTCGGCCGATAGTTCCCAAAAGTCCGAAAAATTTGCAAGTCTGCGAACAATGTCGAGGTCCATTTGATCAATGGTGGAAGCATAGATACAAAGTCACTTTTAGCTTTTCCCAAAAGGTAGGACTTCTCCTACTAGCTAATGGCGTCCCGACTGCTTGGACTCGAAGCTTTGACCTCTTGATCTGAAGATCTTTATCTACCTCTGTTCTTCTATAGCCTTTCCAGAAAGAAAGGAACAATTTGTCATGACTTCATGTTTGTTTTTTTTCTCTTATTATTATATTTTATTGCTGTGTCCTCTATGCTAAAATAGTCTTATTTCAAAGTGTGTGGAGGCTTCCCAAAGTCTGAAGTGACGAGGCTTGGTTTATTTTTTTTTTAATGGCAAAATTCTTTTTTTGAAAACCATGTGCATTTTACAGAACATGAATGTATGTTATTGACATTTCTGATGCTCTCTGTATGTCTTTTTTTTTTTTTTTTTTTTCATCGTGGATATTTGAGTTTACAAATTTGTTTGCATAACAACAATTTAACGTTGACAATTTATTGTGAATAAATCCAAAATGGCTTTTGGCGTTTCCTAATCCCTTACATAGGATTCTCGAGCCAACCAGAACTGAGCTGAGTGTGAAGTCTTCCCATTTGTTTTCTGTGGTCCCGGGGGTTTGTGTGGTTTAATTAACATTCTAGTCCGTGGCCGATCGCTGACGGCCTCCTTTTAACAAGTACTTTCACAGAATCATTGATAAAATGAGATTAGCTTGTTAACAGGCTATTATTTCAGTACCTACCAGTTTCTCCGGTCTCACAACAAAGACATGAAAAAATCGTAGATTATCTGCTCCACAACAATTACTGCTGCGAGGAGCGGATAAACCTTATTCCATTATGTTCAATTGAATCCACGGCTACCAAACTATGCCGGGGGGCTATTCCCTGACGCTCGCTAGGATCAGGCAGCGGTAACCCATGATAGGGTTATTTATGTAAGCAGCAACTGGCGGGTGGAGCTAAGGGGGGTTCTCTAATCGTCGCTTGGAGCTCAACCAGTCTAACTCCGTGGAGTCTGGATCAGATGGAGACACGCTCTCGATATGATGAAATGATTAATGGAATGCAGTTCAGTTAATACAGAATGTGACGTCCCTTTAATACCTATACAGTAAGAATAACTGATGGAACATTAAACTATCTACATTTCTAAACACAATTGCTGAAAAGGGTGATGCCGCAGAAATTAAGACAGACAAGCATCCCGACAATCGATTACCAAACGCATAAATACACCTTTACATTCAAACTGATCCAAAGTAAATGATCTGCATGTTCTATTATACTAAATTGCGTTCCTTTTTAAGGGGCAATAGACAACTTTTGCGCTGCTGTTGCAAAGACAACCGGATCCCTTTACAATCGCTCAGAGCGCTCCATGTAAAAGATCAACACCACTTTGGAAATAAGAGAGAAGAAAGCATGTTGACTGTACAGTCAACATGGACAAGAGGTATGTTGAAATTGACACAATTTTGGCTTAATTTTTATCATAAACATAATACATAGACACCACATTAGGCGTCTATGTATTATGTTTATGATCAAATATAATACAGAGACGCCTGCTTAAACTTGGGATACGTCAACCTTGCTGCCATATTGAAAGGGGCAAGACTGGCCTGTATACAAGGGAGCTCCGTTTTTTCTGGATAAAAAACCCTAGAACGTTTAAATTTCTGGATCGATTTCAATGAGTTACTTATACATTCTTTCGACATACATAATGTTATGATGCACCTGGACACATTAGCAGTGATGTTACCTGGGATCATTGGATGTTTAGGGTCTTTCAACCTTGAAGCAGCTTCTGCTGCCTTGGTGATCAACTTGATGGCCCTTAGCCTACTGGCCCCTGCTATGCCCAGCATGCTGTAGGCCCTGCAGAAGGACTGGCCTGCGAACCCTCTGCATACCACCTCAATGGGTTTGCACCTTGCTCGCCACCCGTTGCGTCGGCATTCTTCCACTAGCTCACTGTACTTTGCCCTCTTTCTCTCGCGAGCCTCCTCAATGCGGTTCTCCCAGGGAACAGTGAGTTCCAAGAGAATGACCTGCTTGGAGGCTTCTGAGATCAGCACCGTGTCTGGCCTTAGTGTTGTGGTAACAGTTTCTGAGAACTTCAGTTCCTTCCCCAGGTCACCTTTCAGCTCCCAATCTTGTGCTGTTGGTAGCAGGCCAGAGGAGGTGGTCCTGGCAGCTGATGTTGGACCTGAAGAAAGTGACGGTCTCCTTCACTGGGTGGAGGCACTGCAGATGGTGTCCGCTATGTCCCTTAGGATTTGGTCATGGCGCCAGCGGTAGTGCCCCTTGGTAGGGTCCCTCTACTCAGGCACAGAGGCCAAGCTGGTCATTCAACCTTCCCCGAACAAAACAAATTGGATGGGTTTCGTAAAATGTCAGACATCCTGGACTAAGAAATTTACTGGCTTGGCCCATGAGACTTTGCACTCCACCGCCTGCTCCCATCTCGTCCAGGCTCCCTGCTGCCGCATTTTAACCATCCTGCTGGCTCGCTTTTCTTCAACTGATGCTCGCATCTCATCCTGGATCAGTGACCTCCTTCCCCTGCACCTTGTCGTAGTGAGATGTTATAATGCTACCTAGGCCAGCCCTTCCACGAGACACTGTGCCCACCAGCAACTTGTGCGTTAGCTGCAACTCGGCGACTTCCACGGCCTCTGTTGCCCTCCACTTTCGTCCTGTCCTGATCTCGATACCAGCCTGAGAGACTTTTGGGTCACAGAACTCATGGTATTGCAGCATCTCCCTGGTATGGGTCACCATGAATTCTTCGTTCAGGCTGCTGATAGGGAGCTTCAGCTTGTTGTTCTGCCCGTACAGGGCGATGCTGCCCAGGATCCGAGATAGTCCCAGCCACTTCTGTAGGAACCTGCGGACCCTCCGCTCAAAGCCCTCAACTCTGGAGATGGGGACCTCAAAGACCAAGAGGGGTCAGAGAATCCATGGGAGGATGCCATGTTGGTATATCCAGGCCTTAAAATTGCCAGGTAGGCCTGACTTGTCCATTGCAGCTAGCCAGACTTCTAGCTCTAGGTTGTCGCTGGGATGGATGCCGTGTCTCTCAGGCTGCAGTGGAACACCTTCCCGAGGCTCTTCACTGGTTTCTCGTGATGGATGGTATCTGGGTGCTGCCAAGTGTGAAGCGGAACTTGTTGATGGCCTTGTCGTTCTTCTGCACCAAGGATCTTGACTTCACTGGCTTGAAACCCATGCAAGCTTAGGTGTTCAGCTCCTCGAGGCCCTTCAGGATCCACCTGCTCTCTGGGACAGATGTGGTTGTCACAGTCAGGTCATCCATAAAAGCCCTAATGGGTGGCTGTCAGACACTGGACTTGCTGAGAGGCCCTCTAAACTGAACCTCTGCAGACTTCACAAGCATGTTCATGGCAAGCATAAAAAGGATCACTGAAATAGTACATTCAGTAATGATTCCCTTAGCGAGCTTTGCCACTCTAAGGTTGTAGACCCAGCAGAGACTCAGATTGAAGCTATTGTAGTAGTCAAAAATAAGATCCCTGAACTTTCCTGGGATATGGTGCCGGTTCAGTGCTTCTTCGACGAGCTTGTGGGATATGGACCCATAGGCGTTTGTAAGGTCCAGCCACAGCCTAACCACTGTATGTCACCTTTGTTCTCCTGGGCTTCCCTGATCAGCAGGGTGGCCATGCCCGTGTGCCCCAGACACCCGGTACCTTCGGGATAACTCCCTTCTGGACCGAGGTATCGATGTAGGAGTTCCTCAGAAGGTAGTCTGTCAGGCACCTGGCAAAAAATGCCGAAGAATATCTTTCCCTCAACACTGAGCAGCGAGATGGTTCTGAACTAAACAAGGTTGTTCTACTCTTCCTCCTTTGGAAACCCCCCCCGCCCTTTGCATGCACTCCCTAGCTACCTTGCCCCTTCTCCAAGTAACCTTCAGGATCCTCCGAAGCCTGTGGAGTAACCTTGGGCAGTTCTAGTATACCTTGTAAGGTACCCCACTCGGTTCTGGGGCTGTGCTTGCTCTTGTCTTCCTGACCATCTCCTGAACCTCCTTCCAGCCGGGCCCCTTACTGTCAAAATCCAGAGTTGGTGAAGGTGGATTAATCAAAGACTTACGTTGTCCCAGATTTTGCTCCCCGGATTCATCACTGAAGGTGTCTCTAAGGTGGTGGTTGATATCAGCTTTGGGGCTGGTGAGCTGGCCGCTGCGCTTCTGCCCTAGCAGCTGTTTTGTGAACCAAAATGAGTTCGCTAGAAAGGCAGTTTGCTTCCTGGCACTCTCCTTTTGCTGCCTCCTATGCCACTCGGCCCTCCTCAAGATCATGAGCTTCTTGTGGAGTATACTGCGTAGCTCTGTGGGCTAAGGGTTCAGGATCTACGTGGAGTAGAACGCTCCACCGTCCACCATTTCCACTAATGGTTGACGCACTGCTGTAAATCGATCATTTCCTGGGAATTCGTACCCGGTGGCATTCCGGATTGCATAATGAATTTGAAGCTTATAAGGAACTAATCTAAACGCCGATGATGTCTTTATTCTATAGCCATTACACTGTGCAATCAACATTTACTTCATAATGATAAGTAAAAGCAAAAAAGTTGTCTATTGCTCATTTAAAATTTTTATTTTAAAGAAATTGATACGAAGCTGACACTAGCTTCCAATTTCAAACACCTTTTCAAGGAATTAATCAGCTAATCAGTTTTAACTGATTAAATCAGCTTTAATCACTTAATCATGTGGTTGTTTTTAGAGAGGAGAATAAAAATATCAAAATACAGTATATAAAATATGTAGGCACCTACTATGTAGCTGCAGAAAATAACATCCTATGATATTATTAGAAAAACTTTATTACCTGCAAGTGAATTAAACTCTTCTTTGATGTGCCTTGCACTTTGGTGGTCCAGGAATATAACAAATAGATCTACAACATGGTAAAAACTGTTGTTTGTTAAAAAGTCTGATCCAATGCATGTGTGCCACAGTAAAGGGCTGATTGTGGCTTCATATGGCTGCAAGTTACATATATGATTTATTTTGAAAGGTGATTCTATACCTTTCATAAAGAGGTTATTGTGGGAACCATTGCTTGAAGTGGGCCGGTACTCACCGGTACCGGCACTTATTTTATTTTTTAAATTTGTTCCGGCACTTCTACATGTTACTCCTTGTCGTACCGTGACTTTTGACTCTTGCGAACCGGCACTTCTTACAAGTTGCCGGTACTCTGTTCTGCCCTCTAAAATGTACATACAGCAATCAGCCACAACATTAAAACCAATGACAGGTGAAGTGAATAACATTGAAATCTCATTACAATGACACCTGTCAAGAGGTGGTAGATATTGGGCAGCAAGTGAACAGTCAGTTCTTGAAGTTGATGTGTTGAAAACAGGAAAAATGGGCAAGCGTAAGGATATGAGCGACTTTGAAAAGGGCCAAATTGTGATGGCTTGACAAATGGGTCAGAGCCTCTCCAAAAGGCAGGTCTTGTGGGGTGTTCCCAGTATGCAGTGGTTAGTACCTACCTGTTACGGCTGCTTCCAACCCCTGCTTTGTGTGTCTATGTGTGTAATCCTTGTTGCCCGTCAAGCTCGGTATTGTTCCAGGGCTCGGCTGCTCCTCCCACTCCCTTGTTTTCTCCTTTTGGTGATCCTGATTGGAGAGGTGCCCAGTGCAGTGGTCCAATCCAGACGGTTCAATTAGGGAATTTAATCTGCAAATGTTTGGCCAGCTTGTCAGTCAAGGTGGCTGTGATTTGATGTGAGCAGCTTGTCACTGTAACTCCTGCTGTGCCTTCACTAGAAAGTGTGGCACTAGTTTAGCTACCTGGGGACTGGGCCAGGTAGTTTCCTGTTCTGCACAAACACACACTCTCCTTTTCTTTGTTATACACAATAGGTGCAGGGTGCTGTTTTGAATGTTTTTGGCAAGGTTAGAATTAGTGAGGCTTTGTGTTTGTTTCTTTTAGATAGGTAGTTGTCCTCTTTTTGTTAAATTTGGTTATTGATTTCAACAGCACTCGCAGGCCCCTTTTCCTTTGTAGTTTGCCTCTTGTGTTTTTGTGTTGAATTGCTTTATCAATTTAACGCTTGGATGTTGGATTGTCTTTGAAAAGAAAACAGATAATAGTGTTCAGCTGCGCACGAATTGGACATGTCGCTGTTTGATCTTGAGCACTTTTCGACCAATCCTTCTCTTCAAATTGATCTTTGCCGTAAAGATGATTTGGCTCAAATATCGATCACATACCCTAAACAATTACTCAAGAAGGAACTTAAAGCTGTCGTTGGCTGTAAATTGGTGGACTTAGAGATTATTGAGTTGATCCTCACAGTGCTCAAGCAGCCTGGGGAATGGCGGGTGAGATAGATGAATGGATGAAAAGTCAGTTAACGCTGCCTTGCTATGATCCTATCTCTTCTGCCAGTACTGGGTCCAGTGACAAGACTCGCTTAAAGGTGCGCCTTGCTCGTCTACAAATGGAAGCCCAGGAAAAGCACAAAACAGACAAGCACAGTTACAGCTGGAGATTTAAAGGCTGGAAATTGAAGCTGACAAAGCCGTAAGACTGTGTCAGCTGGAGCTTGAGTCCCAGAGTCCCTGATGCTGGAGGTATGCCTTCTCCTTCCACAACCTTACCTTGTAGTACTTTTGATGTCAGCAAGCACATTGCTTTGGTTCCAATATTTTGTGAAACTGAAGTTGATTCCTAGTTTCGTTCATTTGAATTGCTTCAGCTCTGCAGTGGCCGTCTGAAGTCTGGCCTCTTCTATTATAGTGCAAAATTCACAGGAAGAAGCTGTAGCTGCGCTCTCTGTAGAGGAAAGCCTAAACTATTACTGTAAAAACTGCAATTCTGCGCGCATATGAATTGGCGTACAGACAGAAATTCAGAAACCACAAGAAAGCCCAGACTTATGTTGAGTTTGCCAGGGAAATGGGAATCTTGTTTGACAAGGGGAGCACTACGTGTAAAGCAAATTACTTTAAATCTCTGTGAGAGTTAGTTCTGTTCAGGGAGTTTATAAAATGTTTACCTGACCTTTTTGTGGTGTATTTAAGTGAGCAGAAAGTATATTCACTCTCCTCTGCTGCCGTGTTAGCCGATGAGCATGGGCACACAAGACTGACTGAATGTCAGTCTCTGTTGAAAAGGCTTTGTTATGCTCCGGCTTTGCAAAATAATCTTCCTCAGTTACTCAGTTAAAAAAAAGAGGAAAGGGTGTTTTTTTACTACCACAAACCTGTACATGTCATTCAAGAAGTTTTTTTGTCACATACATATACATACTTCCATACATATATGCAGTGAAATATCCATTGGCAATTGTTTTACCCTTAAACACAAAGAAGAGCAGCAGCCTTCTCAGAGTGTGCCACAGCCGAAAGGCATCGGGTTAATTATAGCTGAACCGTGCATTAATGCTGATTCTGGTGACAATGAAAGTTCTGATGCTTGTTTCAAACCATTCATATTTGTGGGGTTAATATTGTTAACAGGCAAGTCTGTTAACAACAGACAGCATCAGCTGCCGATCAGCGCCAGGTGGATTCCCGTCAGGGCACGAATCAGATCAAGGAGGACACACTCTGATTTGTTTCCCTCTTGCGCAGTCAATCGTGCACAGTCACTTAAAAATAACAATGTTTCTTTATTTGACAATGTGCTTATGTTGGCATTTTCAGGAGAGGCTCAGACAGAGATCGCTGCTGCCTTTTCTAGTGAGAGTGTCGCTGAGATGGTGCACTCCACCAGCCCAGACACACAATCTCCTGACTGTATGTTTATGCCTGTGTGCTGCTCAAGGGACTGATCCAACATTAAATAAGTTATTTTCGAATGTGGTGAATGCCGACAAAGCAAAGGGTGAAAAGGTAGCCTACTTACTAGACAAAGACATCTCGGTGTGTAAATGGTCTCCTTCCCTAAGTGCTAATACTGATTGGAGTGCTGTCCATCAGATAGTTGTACCCGCTGTGTATAGTCAGCACATTTTGTCTATCTCAGGACATTTGGCTGTAACAAAAACATATCAGCTTATCTTTAAACACTTCTTTTTGCAATGGTAAAAAGCAGATGTCGCTAAATATTGCAACTGCTGCTATGTTTGCCAGATCACAGGTAAACCTAATCAAATTATTTCTCCAGCCCCACTGCATCCCAAACCTGCAGAGAGCCGTTCGATCGGGTAATAATTGACTGTGTTGGTCCCCTGCCCTGAACAAAAAGTGGAAATCAATATATACTCACCATCACGTGCACTGCCACTTGCTTTACCGAAGATGTCCACGTGTGTAAAATAACGGCCAGTTCCATAGTGAAAGCTTTAACCAAGTTCTTTTCCGCATTCGGTCTTCCCAGGGTAACTCAAGCTGACCAAGGCACTAACTTCCAGTTGAAACTTTTCAAAAGAGGTCCTCCAAACTTTAAACGCACATCACAGTTTCCAGCTTGTACCATGCTGAAACGCAAGGCACACTAGAGCGACGGCATCAGATGCTAAAGGCTATTCTCCACAAATATTGTCTGGAAACAGAAAAATGCTGGCATAAGGGAATCCCATTCGTGTTGTTTGCAACCGGTGAAGCCGTCCAGGAATCCTTAGGATTCAGTCCTGCAGAGCTTGTCTTTAGCCACAAGCTCCGTGGTCCGCTTAAATCCCCACAAGGTGAATTCCTGTGATCCGAATCTGCTGCTGAGCAAAATGTGTAAGAATATGTCAGTCAGTTTGATGAGCGTTTGCACCATGCCAATACCCTTGCAAAAGAGTCTCTCTTTCCTTCCCAGACAGAGAAGAAGCGTCGTTACGACCGCTCCACTGTCCCTCCCCATTTCCAGGCTGGCGACAAAGTTTTGGCATTGCTGCCTTTACTCAGCTTTACCCTCTCGGCGAAATTCTCCGGTCCATATGACATCCGTGAGTGTCTCAGTGACATCATTAGTACTCTCGAGAGAAAGCGAAAAACTTGTGTATGCCATGTAAACATGTTAAAACAGTAGTACCCCAGAAGAGCATCTGAAATTATTCCTGAAAAAGCCAAACCTGTTAAAGCGCCTGTAGCACCTGGCAGCTTCGCATTAATTGTGACCGATTCCTAACATGCCTTATGATGATTTGATGACACATCACTCCTCATATCAAAGTGCCTGGTTGCCAAACTCTGAGATGTTTAAAGTGTTGCCGTCTCAGTTAAATCACTTGGAGTTGACCACCCTGTGTGTTGCTTTTCTCATAAGTGCACCAAGTCAAATACTTCACTATTGAAACGGAAACCGTGGGTGTTACGACTGCCCTCAACTCCTGCTTTGTGTGTGTATGTGTATAACCCTTTGTGGTGGATGGGATGGCTTGAGCAGCCACACCTGATGCTCGTTGGTTGGGCCCACAAGCATCAGGTTTAAAAACCCCGTCCACACACTCAGTCAAGAGGGGAGCCCTGTGTCATGACATGTTCAATCTGCTCCTGGCTCATTCCATCTAGCCTCATCTCTACAATAAACTGGTGTTATTGTAACAATATATCTAAATACATGTGATCACATAAACATATATGCACACACACAATGAAGAATACAAGTTCATGTAGCTTCCAGTCACACACTTTTATTTTAGCACACAGGGTTAATTCTTTCACAAACCTTTTAGATTTTGCCCTCCCTTGGGTTCCTGCCAAAAAGCTTGCCCCATCCTCAGAGCTTGCCTTATCTTGGCCTGACCAATTATTTTCTGCACCTGTGAGGTCAAGCTGACTGTATATTCTCTGTATCTGTGACGTCGAACTGACCATATATTCCGACTTCCTGAAAAGAAACTGTTCGACTCAGAGAGCTGCTCCTTAGCACATCTCTGATCCGACCCTTGTACAAGTAAAACCAACGTCTGTCTGCCTCTTTATTTAAGACCACTGATTGACAAACTGCAGATTAAAGTGACCCTTTAATTTCTGTAACAATTTGCCGTCATGGAATAGGATCGAGCTCGGTCCAGGGGGACCATCGACGACAGGAGCCGGCATAGACTAAAATCCTCCTTGGAGGAACCATTCTTCGGTGGGACTCTGGGGCGCCGCCTTGATCTACGTTCCTGATAGCGGGGTAAGACAGATGTTGTAGGGTGGGAAAGAAAGTTTCTAATAAATACATTTTAAATCAGATCTAAAATCAGGATTTATTTTATGGTCCAAATACAAACGGATTTTCCTAAAGTGAAGTGTTTTATTCTAACCAAGGTTTAGAAGAAACCTGGAAATATAGTGACGACTATATTTACTTCTATTAAGATCGTAATGTACGTGAAATGAAATGTGGTTTCCACAGTTTTATTGAGATCGTAAAGTACATGAAATAGAAGGTGATTTATCTATTGAGACGGTAAATAGGAACATGAAATAGATAAAAAGGGAGAATAAACTCAAATTGACACAAAGGAAATTCCTAGGTTCATTAAATAAATTAATAAATAAATAAATAAAATAATACAAAATAAAATAACTTGAAGTAGCCTAATAACACCATGGGTACCAGTAATAGTAAAATGCTACAGAAGGATCAACAAGTACGGGAATCGAGGAAGCTTTCATATAAATCAGCTACAGCAGTTGAAAGTTAGGTTACAAGACAGAGAAAAGAAAAATAGGAAGTACAAGGCCGATTGGCAGGCTTTTGGAGAGTGGGTAGAGGAAGCTAATAACAGAGAAAAGAATAAGAAGCAGGGAGAGGAAAGGGATAGAGAGACAGGAATCAGGGAGAGAGACAGGGCCAGGAAAAGGGACAAAGAAAGCAGAAAGCATCAGCACCACCACCGTCTACTGCTAATCAATGTACTTCTTTGTATCCTATGTTACCGGTGAAAATATTGGATCTGTACCTGGACTCCCATCCTCCCGTACGGCGTCAACCTCCAAATCCACCCAACCTCATCCTTAACAACGAGCCGAACATCATCAACGCAGACATACCAGTGGTCGACCTAGAGAGCAATGACGACGATGCCCCGCAAGGAGCCACCGCCCACAGATACGGCTACCTCCACCTCCACCCCACCGCCTAAAGACGGCAAGAAAAGAATATCCTCTGACACCATATGAGACTACGGTCTGCTTTCATCAACGGACTGATGTTCCCACTCGGTGACATGTTAAAACGCTTGTTTGTCAACTGGAAGACGCAACACTTGCTGACACCATCCTCCACGCTGAACACGCCTACCAGACACACCAAAGGGACAAGGACCGCGCACAAGATTAAAAGAAACATGAGTCCCAGACCCAGGTGACCATGCTCACTCGAGCCATCACCCAAGGTCAGCGAGATCCGTCACGGCCTCAGCAAAACACCTCAGGCCATACCCGACGAGGCGGGGGATTCCGTGGAAGCCGTCTCAATCATCGAGGCCAAGGAGGTCACAACCTAGGCCACAGCATCTGCTATCGCCGCGGCCAGGAGCGAGGACCGCGCCTGTTTCACAGTGCCACAGAGATGACCACAGGGCAACTGAGTTCAAACAGGGGAATCTGGACATTATCAGAGTTGACGCCGGGAGGAGAGGACCCCAGGGAAAGACCCAAGCCATGGCTCTGTTTTGGCATTGCTGCCTATACCCGGCTTTACCCTCTCGGTGAAATTCTCCGGTCCATATGAAATCTGTGAGTACCTGATATTACACCAATAGCAGAGCCACTGTAAAGGGAAAGGGAAACCATTTGAGTGGAATGCAGAATGCCACCACAAAAACATTGTAGCAGAGGAGAGATACTCACCTACCAGTAAAGAACGAAAGAAAGAACGCAATGATCATATTTCTTAAACATTTCAGACTACTGGTTAAGGAGGAAACATTTTCTGAGGACCGATCACAGTTTTTTGCGTTGGTGCAGTAACTTTAAACAACCTCAGGGTCAGCTAGCCAGGTGGTTAGAGCTGCTGGACCAGTATCATTATGACATAAAGTAGTGCCACGCCCAGGGAAACTGCACAGTAATGCAGATGGTGTGTCACGATGCCACACACAGTCAGGGTGTGCAGGGCAAATTGATCAGGAATGTGGGACAGTAAATCGGACAGCACCCGCAGATAAACTACAAGAGGTCACGATCGCAACTTTAGTAAGAACCGCCTCAGCAAACACAGACTTGGAAGCGCAGAATAGGGACCCTGTGATCTCCCAGTTGATGCAGTGTAAGAAACAGAAAAGGACTGAGCCTGCTGCTTAGTTACTTTCACACTCTAAAAAGGCCACGCCTCCACCAGCTAGCACCAGGACCAGGTCCTCGGAAGGGGACCATTTTATTTTTTATTTATTTTTGGATATTCTGTTGGTCTAAGGTATGGGAACGCTGTTTCAGAGACCAGTGTTTAATTTATTTAAGGTATAGGAGCCCGGTGTGAGAGTGGCCTTTTTAGGTAGAGTAACCCTGTTTTAGAGTCTGTATTTTAGGTATGGGAACCCTGTGTCAGAGTCCAGGCATTCTTTTCTTTTTTTTGTTCTCCTTGATGGGGTGGTAGGCATCAGCCAGGGATTCTCCCTGGCCTCAATAAGGTGTTGGGGTATGTGGTGTGGTTTGAGCAGCCACACCTGTCCTGGATCTAGATAATTGGGGCCCAGGATCAGAGTGGCTGCATACCTGTTGCTTGTTTGTTCTAACAAACTAAAACCCCATCCCCACACACACACTTAGGATGAAAGCCCTTGTCATGCCAGGTGTCTTCCTGCTCCTGGGCTTATACCATCTAGCCCACTCTCTACAATAAACTGTGTCTGAAACCCTGTTGTCTGTGTGTGCCTGAAAACGCCACTTGGATGGCGTGTGGTAAGCGAAACTGCTACAAGTACTATAGCCCTGAACCTAGTTATAGAAGTATGGACTAACCCCTGTGGACTTTCTGTTGTGCCGGCGAGCCTTTTATTTTCCCTTTTGGCCCACATGCCATTGTTTTTTTGGACTTTTGAATAAAATACATGCCAAATGGTGCTGTTTCTGCCTCCGCCTCATCTCATGGCCCTAGGTTGAAAAACACCTCCAATTGTGGCTTTGGGACTATCAACAAAACTAAGAAATAAATGCAAAGGCCCCTTCAGGACAGTGAGGAAGCTGTCAGGGGTACTACATATGGAATAAAGAAATGTAATTGCCCCTTTTAAGGCTGTTGTGCACTGTAACAAACTAAAGGCATACCTCGGAACTCCAGAAAACTTAAACCCAGGGGGTGTCAGCATGACACAAGACATTGACTGGAATCCTAACTAATGACCCACTGGCAGCTGGGTGGGTTGGTCGGGTGTTAACAGGAGCCGAGACGCTCAAAGAAAACACAAGAGGTTGCCGCTGTTAAGAAGTGCTCTGGTAAATGAGAGATGTACCAACAGGGGAGGACAATAGTGTGGCAGATTTGCCACCCAAGTGACGTGCTCAGGGACCTCCAGCACAGAGACACAGACGACAGGGGGTTGTGAAGACCAGTTTATTGTAGAGATGAGGCTAGGTGGAATTAGCCAGGAGCAGATGGAACATGTCATGACACAGGGCTCCCAGCTTGACTGAGTGTGTGGACGGGGTTTTTAAACCTGATGCTTGTTAGCCCAACCAACGAGCATCAGGTGTGGCTACTCAAGCCATCCCATCCACCACAAATGGGTACTCTGGAAATGATGGGGGGGATGTTGGAAACACAGAACAACAGGGTACAGCACAAGAAACTATAGGAACATGGACTCCTAATGAGTGCCTTATCTTACCTTTAAGAGAGGACAGCGGAAACTCCACCCGTGCAAGGTTTCACATGGGCCAGGTGGCAAGGTCACGGAGAATTGTCAGAAAGCCAACTTGGCAAGAAGATTTTGTGATATAAATTTGCACTGTAAATGTATATGGTTCCAGGTTGAGATGTCAAAGTGGTATCACTTAGCTGTTTATTTTGTTTTACACTACATGACTGTTGTAGTTGTTGTTTGTTACTACCATCTATTGGCAAGTCACCTGTGTTTGAATAAATGAGAAAATATTTAATAATATATATTTTATAATAACACAGACAAGGTAATAAAAATATATACATTTCATATGTCTTTTTTTCACTTTCACAATATAATCACAATGCGGAACTTATCATGCGGAACTCAAGTCAAGGATCGGTTTTGGTTGGACCACTCAGCCTGCACCTGAAGTTGTGCCATGAACAGTTAAAAATGATGGGAACCGACGTTTTAATAAGATCTGGATTGAAAAACCGAACGAAACCACAACTATCCTTTAAGATGTTTGGAAGCCTTAGAAAGCCCTGAAAGTAGTCCACTATGGCAGCACCTTAGTGGTGTCAAACACTAAGACACTTAAATCTAATAAAAGACAACTTTAAAAAGGAGTTTAACTGAATGCACTTTCATTTGGGAGATAGACAGACAGGTTGATATGTGATCAAATCAAATTTTACAACTCATTAAACTCAATGTGTGCTCTACCTTTGCCAGTCGACTGGTGAAAATGCTCATTTGAACCTCTCCGTTGAATTTGGGTACAGGTGAAAATGTCAGGAAAGGGTCGAAAGGGAAACTTGAGCACAAGAATATCAAGTAGAGCAGAACGGAACGGAACGGAGCGCAGCAGAACCTGTCGTAAAACCAATCCTCTGGCAGGCGGCGTGCTTTTTATGTTTTTCTCCTCCTCCTACTCCTCCTCCTCCGCTGACCTGATTTCAAACTTGATGCAAAGTTTTGCACGGCGTTATGTAAGGGTCATTAAACACGTGTGCGCACACACACACACACACTGTAGCTAATCAAACCACACATACCTCATTTGTCATTCAGACACGGCTCATTGAAAAGTTACTTTGAATACCCTCTTGGAATGGACGTCTGGTAAACTCCACAACAGCTGGTCTAAGGTTTTGAGCTTCTCTTTATGCTATTAACATTTAATGGCAAGAGCCATCACACACACACACACACACACACACACACACAGTGGAGGAGGTCCTGAGGGATCTGAGAAATGTAGGTCAGATCCCTTACCACGTCTTGGATGAGATGAAGACAAGAGAGCACAATATGAACCATCGTTCTGTTTAAAGGAGGGCAGGATTTGTCTGTAAAGTGTCGTTTTTGTCGTTTGCTGCAGTTTATTGGTCTGCCGGGGTTATGCCATTGCTGGACCGGTCAGAATGCCCAGGCTGACCCCTGTCCACCGCCGAAAGCACCTACAATGGGCACGTGAGAGTCAGGACTGGACCATGGAGTTAAGGAAGAAGGTGGCCTGGCCTGTGAGGGTCTGATCCGATGGAGCATCTGTGGGATGTGCTGGAACAACAAGCCTGATCCACGGGGGACCCACCTCACAACTTACAAGACTTAAAGGATCTGCTGCTAATGTCTTGGTGCCAGATACCACAGGACACCTTCAGAGGTCTTGTGGAGTCCATGTCTCAACGGGTCAGAGCTGCTTTGGTGGCACGAGGGGGAGCTACACCATATTAGTGGTTAATAGTGGTGGTTTTAATGTTGTGGCTGATCGGTGTATAAACTACCTTAGTTTATTTAATTTGAATTTCAATTGTATTTAAAACATTTATTTGTACTTCCTTTGGGGGGGGGCATAACGTGCTTGAAATCCGAGGGAGGGGGGCTCGGGAAAAAAAAAAAGTTTGAATACGACTGGTCTAATGTGTGGCTGTGGTGCTCATTGTGAGGGCAAAGGTGTTTTTGTCCATCCCCCCTTTCGACGTTTCTCCTGTTTTCACCGCGTCTCCTCAGCCCACCCCCTCACCGCCCCTCGTGTGATCGTTTCTGTCTCGTCGCCACATCCAAGTGTCCTCTCACCTCGGATAATTAGGAAGGTTCCCTTCCTGCCTTTTCTTTTGCGCCCCCCCCTTCTTCACTGTTTACAGAATTATTATGTGCGCCAAGTCTGCTTGTTACGCAACCCTGTAAACGAGAAGGTCAGCGGACAGCCAACAATGCTGTGGATACTTGGCAGAAACAAAACACTTTGAACATCCAATTTGCATAATATTTCAATCGGTAAACATTGCAAATAGGGCCCTGGGGCTATCTTCCTTCAGTCACAATGGCACGGTTTGATTATAATGAAAAAAAAAAAAACCACAAATTGCACATATACAAAATAAATTTGTTTTTTTTTCCATATTTAAAAAATAATTTATAGTCTTATTTATTGAGTTCATGGCGGAATAGAACATTTAAAGTCAACAGCCTATGTCCAAGGTAGACCTTGGTGGATTAACTACAGTACACACACACACTCACACACTCTTTAGGCTTGGACATCCTGGTTAGAGAGAGAGAGTCTGAAAAAAGGAAGAGGAGTTCATGCTGGAAATTTCCTTTTAAGGTTTGAACAAAGCTTCGTTATGACCACCCACCCACACACACACACTCCTGTGGGTCGCACTTTCTTATCGTGCCACATGATGACTTCTCGCAACTATGTGCTCGTGTTTTTTTCTTTTTATCCTGAAGTGACAAAATGAATGCAGGGTAAGGATAAAAAGTTTAACTGGGGTGACAAACTTTTGCTTTGGGCAAATTGAACACCTTGAAAATAGTACTGATCTCCACACAGGTGTATTTATCCTTTACTAGTTATAAAGTCCTTGAGTTATTAATGTAACTATGAATACAAGTTAATCAGATGTGGATGGGAATGTGAATGAAAGTGATGCAAATTCTAGCTTGACGAATCGAATCCTTGAGTTTCTAAACTTTCCTTAAGTAACTAGAGAGATTGGACATCAAACCTCGAATGTGAACTCAGTCATTCTTTACTGGATGTTTTTTTTTATGTGCAAGACAAACTCTCAAAGGAAATACACAGTAAAACATAAACGCATACACACTTATCTGGTAAAACGGTGAAAGCAACACATTCCATTTGTAAGAAAAAGGGAAAGAAAATAACTTTAAGCTGAAGTTCCGCTTTTCTTTGGGTGATGTTTTTAGTGGATGGGTGACGTTTTATTTCATGATTTGTAAACATTTATTTTGGTCAGTTTTCACAGTGGAAAGCTCTTAGTGAAAGTTATACGACAATTCTAATGCATTATTTTAGGAATATATATTCTTTACCGTGCGTCAATGTGAACCAAGGTGCTCTGTTGTTTTAATAAAGATTTCTTGCAGAACACCACCAAATATATATATATATATATATATATATATATATATATATATATATATATATATATATATATATATATATTTACACATATATAGTATAGTATAAGTAAAATAAAATATAAATAATTTTCATAATTACCACCTTTACTCATCATGCTCCATCCACCAAAAAGGACCAACATAATTAGTAAATCATCCACTGAACATGTTACGGGCGATAAGTAAGTAATACCACAAGAAAACCCTGCTTCTCTTGAAAACTTGACACATGGCCAATGCTTTGAAAGCGCTGCAATGGACCCTTAGACCAAATCCTGACATCATTGCCAAATATTCTTAACATCTCAACCCTTCTAGTCTCTTTAATATCAGTTTGATATTAGCCACAGAAGCCACAGTAAAAGACTTGGTTTCCTGGCTTCTTATTCTTCTTAAAAAAAGTGTATTGTAAAAACAGACAGGCAATTAAGACAACAACCTATCCCCTCATTCCGCATTGCAGCTAAAAATCTGGGAGCCTTTTGCTATGCCTGCTGGAAAATACGGGAAATAAAACCACTCCCTTTGTTCGGTTTCTTTCCTGAAAAAAATAAATCAAGGTCAGTCTCATATGGTGGGTTCTGTGATACATGAACATCAGAAATATTTACAGGCGTTGCAAGTGATTATTTTTAAGATTTCTTAAACATTTTAGCCTCGGGCCCCGGGCTCCGGCCCAGGGCCAAATTGAAGTCCTTACATGTACAGAATGATCCATCTGAAGTTGGCCCACAAAAACACATTTCTGCTCAAAAATGACCACATTTTTCACTTCAAGATTTTGAAAACTTAAATGAGAAATGAAGGAAGGAGTTAATAAGGTCATTCCCAGCTGTGTGATTGGTAGCATTATTAGCCAATCACAAACCAGGAAGTAGAGAAATAATAGTATACTCTGGGTGTGCAAATATATTCCGGTCCATTCACAAACTCTTGGCCCACTTAAGCATTGCTTTGACCCTCTTTGGACAGTTTTTTATTTGGGTCCACTTTTGGGGCCGTTTCGATTGGTCCTATGCACTGGCCATCACTGGACTATCTGAGGCATCTCACTCCAGGCCTTGGCCTTCTTCTTGGCCAGGGCCATCCAGGGGGGCTCGTCCTGGGGCAGGGCTGGAGGGGGGGAGCCAGGTGTGGCCTGGTCCCGGGCTGGGACAGCTTGGTGGGTTCCAGAGAGCCCCGGAGCCCTGGACGGAGCGTGAACAGATGGCGGCGTCCTCGATGAAAACTGAGGCGTGGGGGTAGAGCTTTGGGGCCGGGGCGTCTTAGAGGAGGGTACGGGCACGAGGGGAGGGAGGGCGGCTTTGGGGAGGGACGGGGCGTTGGTGCAAGACGGGGCTCTCTGGGAAACGGGTACCGGAGTAGGGGGGGAGAGGGCTCTTCTGGGGAGGGCAGGCTGGGGGGGCTTCGGGGTGATGGGGCAGGGGTGACACTGTGGCTTTGGGGGCTGGGGAGGCACTGGAGTGGGAGTGGGGGTGGGGGGAGCTCTCCTGCCCTCCTTCTCCACAAGCGATCGAAGCCCGGCCGCCTCTGGAGACGTTGTTGTGAAGGGACACACACATTCAAAGACATTTAAATACAGACTTTAAAGACATTCAGAGATCACATGTAAAACAAATACAACTTCTCAAACTAAAGGACAAGTCATCCATAACAGGATAATTCCTCCTTATTGTTTGCATTATTGTATTATATAATATTGTAACAACATTTTCCTTTTTTTAATTTGTTATGCAAGTGCTCTTATTTTGGAGCAGAACATTTGCCACAAGAGGGCAGCGTCTTTTCACTAAGATTAGTCAAACGTTTGAGAGTAAACTGATTTTGGCAGGGCTTTGGGATTGGCCTGCGGTTGCAAGCGATGGCATTTTTGGTGCTTTCCCCCAGAATTTAAAAACAAGAGTCATTTTACCTACGTCAATGAAACACACAAACGTGCATGCACATTTTGAACTGGGTACAGGTGAGAATCATCTCATCTCATCATCTCATCTCATCACGTGTTGTGGAACCACAAGGGAATGGAGGTAAATTGTGAAGGTAGGACTATTTTGATTTAGAAGAGTGTGTGTGTGTGTGTGTGTGTGTGTGTGTGTGTGTGTGTGTGTGTGTGTGTGTGTGTGTGTGTGTTCGTACCCTTGCCGGTGGAGTCCGGCGTCTTGCTGTGCTCCTTGCTGGCAGCTGAGCTGACGTAGAGCGGCGGGGAGGATTTCCTCTCTGGCTCCTCCTGTACCCAGACACAAGTGATAATTCCTCCATAAGTCGCCAATAAAGTGACCCGTGGAGAGTCACTTTAAAGGAGAGGTTAGCTATTTTTTTTTTTTTTTTAAATTGTATTTATTAGTTACAACCCAGGCCTTAATAAAAGGATGGGAACCGATATCTGGGGTTTTTATTGACTTTTTTGCACGTCCCACAAACAGCTCTTTCAGCAACTTCCGCACTAACGAACGAAGAGACTAGAAACAGGAAGTTGCGCCGCTTCCCGCTGGCGACCAGCTGCAGCCGACGTTACCCTTTGTACTGCAGCAATTGCAAAAGGTAGTTTTCAGTAGTCGAGTAGTTATTCAAAGCATGCTGAAAAAATACACAAAGACTCCTGTGACTACATTGTGAACGTGATTCTTTAAGGTTTAAACGACTAAAAATATAATCAAATATTTGGAATGTTGCGGGGCCACTAAAACAGATTAGCGGCAGCGCCGGCCAGCCATCTCCGCCAACCCTCCAACCTCTTTTTAGATGACAAGGATTTTGGACCTTTTGCTGCTCACTTTGGACTTTAAAAGCCAAGTGGCACAAATCCACATGTACCTGAGGTATTTCTGTGCTTCAATGTGTGGAATACGCCAAGAGGATCGGACGTCTTCCTCAAGGTTACGAATTTAGCATATTGACTCTATTCCAGTTTCTTTGTTGTTGGCGTCCGCTCAGAATTGCATCCGGGCCATTTCAATTTTTAAATTATCTTTTTAAATTTGCCTGGACGGAAAACAAATTACCTTCTTGGCGCTGGAGTCGTCGAGGGAGCTATCTTTATAGATCTTCTGTTTCTGCCGGGCCACGCTGATCCAGCTGGGGGAGTCCGAGCCGCTGGGACAGCCACGACCGGCCGCTGGGTCTGAACGCAACATGCAGGAGAACCATCATGAATATGGTCCGTGGTTTCCAAAAGGGGCTGTTTGCATTAGGATTGAGTCCGTTTCTCCTTTGTTTTCATTCGTATGGATCCACTTATTTCCTATCACTTCCACAGCGTGGAGGACAGGAAACACAAATTGTGTGATTAATATGCGTTATATACGTACCTGGAACGCGTCCTTGCATCTCTGGCTTTTTGGGCAGGGTGGGCTTGACACCGATTGGGTGTGGCGGGGGTAGCTTATTGCCAGGCAGATGTGCCGGTGTCTCAAGGTTGGACTACGGAAATAATTGTTTATTAATATGAGAGTAATTTAACGGTCGTCTCCCCCTTTAATGAGTTCAATGTTACATCGGTTTTAACTGGTTTTGCCGTCGCTAGCGTTTCATTCTACAACACATAAGGCTCCCGACCGCTTGACGCCATTGCTGGAGCTCTGACCTCAGTGTTGTCCTCGTGGGAGTCGCGATGAGGCAGCGGCACGGCGGTCCTCCTCAGCCTCACCCCGAACGGGTTCTCTGGGCCTCCCTCCACCAGGACCGGACTCTCTTCAGGTTCAAGATTCAAGAGAAAGAGAGCTTCCGTCATGCTATATATTGACACAAGAAAAGACGCTATTCCAGGTAGTTTTGGCACAAAAGACCTACCTGAGTGGAAAGAAAGCATACTTACGTGTGTTACCTAAATGTGTACTTAGTATATCTAGCATATTCTTTGTGTGTTCACAATTAATATAATACATTTGTGTGAAACCACTTAGGAGCTAGAAGTACTTAGCCTACTTTGACGACCAAAATAACACACGTCAATACTTATACTTAAGTATACTAAAGAAAGCTTAAGTTAGGTAAACGTTTCAATATACTTTTTACAAGTGTATATACTTTTGATATACTTTTCAACACACTTTATATACTACAAATATTACTTTCTGTACACCAAAAAATCATTTTTGTTTCCACTTGGGTAGGTAACACTGGATGTATGGAATTAACAACATTCAAAACTAGAGACATTGAGAATAATACAACAAACAAGAGAGGTTTTTATGGCACTGCAAAGTTTTACGAGAAAAGAAAAAAAAAAAAAAGAAAGGCCATCTCTGGTGTTTTGGGGACAGATCTGACAACTGTGGCAAAAATAATCGACACAATTGAAACTACCGTACACCTAGACAACCGCACAGTTGTGAATTTGAGAGAATTTAATGTGACAATTGATATCATCACAGGGAATTTAAGAGAAAAAAAATACAATAGATCACAACATTTCCTTATCTAATTAAAATAGAATTGTTGAGAATCCAACCGAAATTCATTGTGTTTGAAATGTGATTGTCGGTCCAAAAATCAAAGTCATTCAAATAAAGCTCCATCAATTCTTCAGGTTTGAGGACGATAGAACATTTTATATGGAGGGCGTATTTATTGTACATTGCCAGATTTGACAATAACTTTGCCTACATACAGTACTGCTTATATTGCTTTTATTGCTAATTTTAGGTTTATTGAATATTGACAATTTTTTCTTGTTATTGTCGGGTTTATTTAATTGTTTATTATGTTGTTTAATTCTAAGGTTTACATTCATTGTGCATTTTAGTAGTCATACTTCATTGTATATTGTTAGCTTTGTTGTTTATCGCAGGCTATTTTTCTATCTTTGAGCCAATATTTCAGGTCATCCTATTGTCTATTGCATATTGCCATTTTCTTTTTTCTATTTGCATTCCTACTACTTTATTATTATTATTATTATTGTCTATTTTGATGTGAGCGGCTGTGACACATCAAGACGTGCTCACCTTCTGTGGCTGCAACGGTGGGTGGGGGCTTTGCGGGGGCGCCCGCCACGGTCCTGGGCCTGGCCGGGCTCAGGACCACCTCCACCGAGCTCAGCTGCTCCGCCTTGGCAGGGGGAGGGGGGTCTTTCTCGTCTGCCGACGCCCGAGGTGACGACGGGGAACAAGCGGAGGGGGCACAGGGCGGCGGGGAGGAGGGAGAGGGGCCGTCTGACCTCTGCCAGGCGGGGGCGGCGGTGAGGCGACAGTCAGCACATTCCTCTGCGGCCACCTCCCCTCTTTCCTCGTCTTCTTCCTCTCGTACGGCCGCTCCATCGGGTGTCGACGGTAGGCTCCCTTTCGCTTTTTCTACGGCCCCCGCAGCTTCTTCTTCTTGAAAGGTTTCACCGCCACTATTTAGCTCCAGGGCCGTTGCTGTGAGAGAGGAGGGCTCGTCTTCATCCTCCTCCTCCTCTTCCTCCTCCTCCTTCACCGCTACAGACGACGCTAGTTCCAAACCAGAGGATGCAGGGTGGACGCTGGAGGCAGCCGCGGTAGCAGCCATGACACCCGAAACAACCTTTTCACCGTCGTGCTCCGTTTGGTTCTTCGGAGAGTGAACTTGCTGCTCTGAGACGGCCACTTGGATTGGCTCTGTGATCTGGTCCCTTTTTATCGGCTCCTGGTCTCTTTGGCAGGCCTCCGCCTGGCCCCCACCGAGGGAGGCCTCCTTTGTGACCGCCGTATCCGTGTCCGGCTCCATCGCTTCCGCGGCGGTGTCCACACCTGCTCGGCCCGCTTCCATGCCTTCTGGCGCTCGTTTTGGTCGGCGAGCCTCGTTTGCGATCCCCGAGCCCTGGTCCACGTTCTCGCTCTCGCTCTCGCTCTCGTTCTCGCTCTCGCTCTCTCCGTCTCCGTGGAGGCTTTGATCCAAAGTTGCCTGGTGGCCCGGCTGGGTGGGGGGTCGGGCCGCGACCTCTTCTCTGTCAAAACCAATGCCCTCCACCCGTTCCCCTCGATCCTTGGCTTGTTGTTGTTGTTGTTGTTGTTGTTGTTGTTGTTGTTGTTGTTGTTGTTGTTGTTCTCCTCCCTCCTCTTGCTGCTTCTCCAGTTCTTCCTCTTGCCCTGCCACCTTCTGGAGTTCAGTTACCTCCTCTTCCTCTACATCACTCTCTCGCCCACTGTCGTCATCATCTTCTTCTTCCTCTTCCTCCTCCTCCTCCTGTTTGTTGCTCTCGCTTGAATAGGCGGTATTTATTTCTTCTTCTTCTTCTTCTTCGGTGGGGGATTCCTGTCCGGCTTCTTGGATCTCCTCCTCATTTTCTTCCTGGCCAGGAGAGAGGACAATATGAGGGGCGAGGAAAGGACAATTTAAATAGTCCTAAATTACAAATATTAAGACAGCCTCGTTATTTTCATTTGCAATGTTTTCTTAGTCCTGGAGTGGTTTCCAGGAGGTTAAGGAGAAAATAACAATATCGTGATGACACTAGATGTGTCATCACGATATTGTTATTTTATCTGGGATATCATCCCATATATCATCTGGGATTTTGGATATTGTAAAAATGTCACATAGTTAGTTACATATAGACAAGGGTGTCATGCATTACAGTAATTAATGCCATTTTCTGGACTTCATAGACTAAGTTCTTATGCCCTACCTGCTTAGTCCTCATATCCACATTACTGATGATTGTTTCTCAAATATTTCTTGCGTGTAAATATCTTACGATAGCGACAACTATCATCCCCAAAATATAGTTAATAATTTCAATTGTTATCAAGGTATTTGTAAAAAAAACAAACAAAAAAATAAAATGTGATATTTGATTTTGTTAACATCGCCCAGGCCTGGTTTGAATCGATATAGAACAGAGGAGCACTTACTGCATGTTGTCCAAACTGTTCCACCACTTCTTCCTGTTCCTTCTCCTCCTCTTCCTCACCAGCCTCTACAGCTTCCCAGGGAGGAGAGCAGTTGTCCAGGCTGCCCTCTTCCTCTCTCTGGGGCTCCGTAGTGGATGGAGGGGCTCGATGGCCGGCAAACAGCTCCTCTTCCTCTTCCTCCTTCTCCTCCTCCTCCTCCTCCTCCTCATCATCTTCCTCCTCACCGTTTAGCTCTTCTGGCGCCATCAGCCCCTTCCCTCCCTCCGTCTCCTCCGCTCTATAGCCCCCCTGCTTCACCATCACCATCACCACCTCCTCCTCCTCCTTCTCGTCCTCCTCCTCCTCCTCCTCGTCCTCCTCCTCCTCGTCCTCCTTCCCCCGCATCTCCAGCAGCACGGTGTCAGTGTCCAGGCCCAGTGCGCGGGAGTGGAGCGGGCTCCTCCTCAAGGAGCTCAGCACCTCCTGCAGGAAGGAGCTCTCCTCTTCCCCTCCCATGGCACTCAGGCCGCCCTCCTCCTCTTCCTCTCCTCCCATTGGGGTGGAAAACTGGCTTTCGAGCGCGCCGCCAGCCGTTCCGTACGGGGTGCCCAGGGGGTCCAGCACATACTCTCTCTGGCCACCGGGGGGCTCCGGTGAGGCCCTGTTGGTAGGGGTTGGGGGTTGGATAAAACAAATATAACAACTTAAAATAAATAAATGATCTGAAAAGGTTATTTTTTTCGATACACTGAAACATTCAATCAGGATAGCAACTCTTGGCTGGTAATTGCAATCTTGCATGGCAATTAATAATTACAAAAAAACATTTTTGAGGTCCTCTTTATTTATTTAATCTTCTCTCAATTTAATGCACTTTTCAATGTGTTGAAATGCATTTCGTTTTTTTAACTATTTCCGACAGTGCATGGGCGCGTCCAGGTAGGTGAAAAGTTGTCAATGCAACACCAGGTATGGAGACAACACAACACAACAATGCTAAATGGTGCAAAATAGCGTCGGCCAGCCACCTTGTGCTGCTGGGAGAAGAGCCGCTGGAGGAGGGGGCCTGGGGCTGGCCGTCGGGGGTTTCCCCCGAACTAAGGAGGGGAACGTAAGCTCCAGGGGTGTGAGAACCATCCTGCCCTGCCCGCCGATCCCCTTCTCCCTCCTCACTCTCCTCCTCCTCCTCCTCCCCCTCATCTCCCAGCGGGGATTGTTTGGAGTGCTGCGATGGCTCCATTTCCTCTTCTCCTTCCTTTCCCTCCTCTTTGTCATCCTCCTCCACCCCCTCTGGTCTCAGCTGATCCCTGCTTCCTTCTGGATGACAGACAAATATGCATGACAGAGCAAGGAAACCGCAAGGAGGTGATGGGTCACAGTTTGGAGGAAGGCAAAATAATGTGGAAAATAGACACGGTGGAAGATATGCTGACCCACAATCCCAATAGGCAAAGCCGCTGCTCTTTCCTCGTACTATGTCCACACACAAGATACACAAGTTTGGGAACACCTACCTATGACCTCCTGCTCCAAAGGTTCAGGTGTAGCTCCCGTTCTCTCCTCTGCCTCGGAGTCTCCCTCCGCTTTGAACTCCACCCTCTACAGGCGGAGAAGACATGAGCTATTTACAAATCAGAGCAATGTACAGAATTGGTAGCATTTAAGTCGGCTTTACACCACATCCGACAAATTCATTCTTATGGAGAGTTAAGATTTCTGCGTCCGGTCGACGGTGTTCAAATGTTTTAAATCTTGTGACAAATGAGACCGACATTACAACAGGAAGTTACTTTTTTTTATTGGAACTGGGCTTAAAACTAAGGCAATAAGTTACATGTATAGAATAATGATGTGTTAACATTAATGTTGAATGTCACAATATTCACTCTCAACAAATCTCTATATATAATCAGATAATAATATCTATATGAATGAATCCTGTGTATTTTTTCCTCCACTTTGCAAACACTATATAAAGGGAGTTTTAAACACTCATTCGTGGAAAATGGAAAATATCCATCTGAACAAACTACTTGCTGTTGTACTGGAAAAAATGAGCTGCCCCATCTTTCCCTGACAGATTTTGCGATGCCAAAACGATACACGGTTCATCTGACGGCCGCTAGGGGGGAGGATGAACTTCAGGATGCGTTTTCGGATTTGGTGTAAAGCCGGCTAAAGCTTTGACACATCTTGCTATGAAACATACAAAATAAATGGAATCTTGAGGTTGCTCAAAAACACAGTGGAACAAAACATTTTTTTTTTTTTTCGAAGAAGGGGATGGTATGGATTTTCCAAGTGCACACGAGTGACGTACAGTGGGTTTCCTCCTGTTGCAGGCTTTGTGCCACAGGCCCATCTTGTGCTTGGCGGCCGAGTTGTCCAGGCAGCAGAAGGGACTGGCGGGCTGGCTGAAGTCGCCCGGAACCGGCACCAGGGGGCTCACTGCTCTGCTGGAGACCGCACAGGACAACTGGGAGAAGAGGGCATGAAAGTAGGAGAAAGGAAGGGAGGAGATACAGGAAGAGGGAGCGATAAGCAGAGGGATAGAGATGGAGGGGTGTACAAAGTGTTGGAAATGAGAGAGGGGGAGTCAAAGGGAAAAAGGAAAGATTATCTTCTGAGATGTTCCACAAATATAACTCATTCTCAACAAATACTGATGTCAGTGTCCTTTGTTAATGAAAAAAGGACAGAGAACTAAGAGTTATTTTTTTAGGTCAGTGACATCATCTGACAAGACTCTCCAATTTCTCCTTCATCAGCTTTGACAGGGGACTTTAAATAGCCGCTCCAAGATGACGGGACAACAGCAATTTGGTGGTTGGAAATAGTCACAAAAGAAAAATAAAGGTGAGAGCGAAAGAGAGAGAGAGAGAGAGAGAGAGAGAGAGAGAGAGAGAGAGCACAAAGACAACCAAGCTGTATAAACATGAAAAGCTTCTTATTTTCAGCTTATGTTCAATCGCCAGTATAAAAAATACTATCTAAAAATACAATACAATATCTGTCCATTTCTTTTCCATTCTCTCTCTCATTTGAGCTCAAATGCCAAAAAAAGTGAGTTACATTTATTTTTTTTCTCTCACAACACACTATCATATTTTTCCTTTTTCAATATAGTTTTGAGTTTACGGAACTTTTTTTGCAAATTATTTTTGTGAATTGACAACATTTATAATTTGTGAACTGTATTTTATATTTACAGATTGCAAATATACGCACGGAACTGTCGATCCATTCACACAAATACTATTGAGACAAACCTACCCCCATAGGCCTCCTATGTAGTATGATGAGTATGAGTAGAGTGAGTGAGAAAGTCTGATAGCGTGTAAGTGTGATGGTACAGTATATGGATGGTGATATGAACTAAACTAAACTAAACGGCCTCTCATAGCTTCGATCTGTTGTCTCTGAGAACTGCCGCTGCCTTACCAAACATGCGATCAAGTATTTTGAATGCCTTCTTTATTCATCCACATCCAAATAGTGTATAAACACAACTAACAAACTATTTTTTTCTTGAACATTGAATTTGCATAAATGTCAATCTGTAAACATTGCAAATAGGGCCCTGGGGCAATCTTCCTTCAGTTACTTTGGCAGGGATTGATTATAAAAACAACAACAACAACAACAACAAAACATACAAACACATACCTGTACAAAATATTTTTTCCATATTTAGAAATCATTTATAGTCTTAGACCTTGGTGGATTCAATTACAGTACACACACAAACACACACACACACACACGCACACACACACACACACTTTATTTAGGGCTAGACATCCTGGTTAGAGAGAGAAAGGAAAGGAAAAAGGGACAGAGATAAGAGAGAAATGGGGGGGGCTGATAAAATGGAAGAGGAGTTCATGCTAGAGACTTCCTTTTAAGGTTTGAAAAAAGCTTGATTACCACACACACACACACACACACACACACACACACACACACACACACACACACACACACACACACACACACACACACACACACACACACACACACACACACACACACACACACACACACACACACACACGTTTAGTGCACTGCAAATAGTTGTCTTGTAGTCATGTGTCGAGTGTGTGATACCTCCAGCTGGACCTCAGGCTCTGTGTGTGTGTGTGTGTGTGTGTGTGTGTGTGTGTGTGTGTGTGTGTGTGTGTGTGTGTGTGTGTGTGTGTGTGTGTGTGTGTGTGTGTTAAATGAGGGTGTACATTTTTTAAAAACAGTACAAAATACGACCCTTTGTCTGATAATAATCGATAAAGATGTATTCGATTTGCAAAATTGGTAACTCTTAATTATTTTCATTTAAATTTTATAGAACAAATAAAGAAATACAAAATTATAATAATAATCACAATAATTATTATTATTGTGATTATTATTACAATAAAGGAGCCATCTCTAAAATTATCCAATAAAAGCAGTAAAAAAAAAAAGCTAAATGATTTATTATTTTCCAGAAGATCCTTGATCAATCAAGTGTAACTTATCTTATCTTGGAAGTGTATAAGTGCTGTTAGAAATTTGCATACAAGCAAGAGCAAGAATGAATATGAAAATAATTAATAAAGCAGTTAAAACTGCCCAGTCCCCCATGATGGATGTCCTACGACATCGGGCCATGGTAGTCATGGAAATAAGTTCAGCCAAACTATTATCGACTACGGCCTGGGACTGAAATTCAAACAAGGACTTTAACCGTCTTCCCATGGCCGCATTCTTCTGAACAGAAATCAGCTTTTGAAAAGGATCATTTGGGTTTTGGCCATTAATGGTTCACTTTTATTTAAAAGTCAATTGAGAAAAAAAGTGTACTTTAATTATCCATAATCGCTCACACACACACACACACACACACACACACACACACACACACACACACACACACACACACACACACACACACACACACACACACACACACACACACACACACACACACACACACACACACACACACTAAAATGGGGGGGTTTATTTGCGGTGATTAGATTTAGCATGAGATGCATATGATAGCACTGGTCACATGATGGGGGGGAAAAACGGAGCAAACCAATGAAAACGGGGCAAACCATCCGCAGAATCCACATTCTTCCGCTGTCATCTGACTATCGCGATTCAGCTTAGATAGTTTCTCGACGGAAATTATCTGAGCTTTGATCCGAATGGGAAGGCCAAATATTCAGAGAGAAAAGAAAACGTGCTCCACCCAGGATGTGTGACCTCACCTGATCTTCATCACTGTCAGTTCCCTCCAGACTGAGGGAGCTGTTTCTCTGTGCCTGATGGAGAGATTCATTACAATGGCGGAAGAGAGGAACAGAACAGATTAGATCAATGTACATATAATACATTAAATATCATCTAGATCAGAATTACAATCGGTTTTATTCGCGAGGTACCAGGTATCGGCATTTATATATACTATGAATTTGTTGTGGTGAGGTTTGGTGCATTTTACTGCAGATCATAAGCATAAAGAACTCTCAACAGTCTGAAAAAATGTAAAATAAAAATAAACCAATTTATAAAATAAAGAGTAAAAATTCAAATTAAAAGTAATTAAAATTAAATTGACAAATATATACAAATAGCCAAAAGATACTGAAAAATATGAAACAGAACGTCAGATATATAACATTTCTATAGAATTTTTTTATTTATAATTTTTTAACATTTTATAACATATAACATCTTTAGCTTTGTATAGCATAGAGAATTTACAAATATTTTTTTTCTATATTAGTTTAGATACTGTATATAATTATAATTTTATATATATTTTATTATATTCTATTTTGTTTTATTTCAGTATATAATATTTATTAAAAACATTTTTTATTAATATTATAAAAATCCAAATTGTATGTAGAGAAATGCACTAATCCATGACAAAGTCCTGGTATATAAAAATGAACCTGGTCAAATTACCCCGTCTGATTCTCATGTGTGTGTGTATGTCTCACCAGTGCGGTGCTCAGCGTAGAGTACTCTGGTGGGCTGCATGGCAGGCCGTCATCCTCGGACATGGTTCCGCCATCGTCCAACACGCACATGAGAGATGGGGGCGAGCCAAGCCGGATGGCCTGCTTCAGCTGGAGCTGGAGCACAGGTGCGTTTCCCTTTAAGGTGAGCGTGCATGCATTTGTGTGCGTGTGTGTGTGTGTGTGTGTGTGTGTGAGTGCGTGTGGTTTTGGTGTAGACATTCCAAACGAACGGTCGGTTTGTATGATTAACAGAAAATTACTTGTGTTTGAGTATTGAAGTGTGTTACACAGGGTATCACAGAAACGAACTATTGTATGCATTCGTTATCGCCAGTAATGTACTTTCCTGTTAAAAGTCGGTCAAGGACTTATTTAGCCAATTGACGTAGGGCAAACAACTTGACAATGCAGCTTTTCATCGGCTGCGATACGAGTTGGCAACAAATTACATACAGTACAGTGCAAACTGGGTTTTGGCCAACGCAAAGGTCCTGTGGTGATTTAAAACTTACACGGAACATCATTATTATCATTATTAGGGGTCCAGCCCCAAAAGGGGACGGAGACCCCTATTGTTTTTGTTCATGAAAAATTGACTTCAATAGTCAATGGATGTCATGGAATCGACATACCCATGGACATGATGAATAAAGTTTGGATTTGGGGCAGCTAAGCACCGCCCCCTGTGGCTGCTTGCACGAACCCTCCATGTAGATTACGCACATTTTATTTAATTTTTTTCATTTTACTACATCATGTCCGTCAAAAACTCATCAGCAGTGATCTCCTAAGACCATGATGCAGTCGTGGATATTGAAAATTCCCTGAAAGAACAATTTTCTCAGGGACATTTTATCCGCTGATCCAGAGTGGCTGGCGGAGATTCTATGCGCCAACGCGGTCAACATAGACAATAACAACAATTGAGTCGTTGCTCTACGGGAGCGCCGCCAGAGGAAGCACCGCCGAAAGCGAACTGGCATTCGGACCAGAATGAGGACGCCACCTAACCGCCCACCTCTGCCCAGCATCCTTCTTGCCAATGTCCAGTCCCTGGAAAATAAGATGGATGACATTCGAGCGAGGATTATACGCCATACATCCAGCCGAGGCCTTCTCAGTGTTCCGCGCAGAGAGGTCGGGGGAGGTGGGGAAATCCAAAGGTGGAGGTGTCTGCCTCATGACCAACAGCAGCTGGTGTAACCCCGACAACATCAAGACTCTCTCCTGCTCCTGCTCGTTGAACCTAGAACAGCTGACCATCTCATGCCGTCCATTCTAAGCTCCCCCAGGAATTCAGCACGGCCATCATTACAGCCGTTTATATTCCACCGCAGGTGGACACCGACACAGCACTATCTGACCTGTATGAGGTGTTGTGCGGACTTCAAAACAAATATCTCGACGCGACTGTGGTGGCGGCTGGGGACTTTAACAGGGCGAACCTTAAAAATGTTCCGCCTAATTTCCATCATCACA
Organism: Zeus faber; assembly: GCF_960531495.2. Classification (NCBI taxonomy): domain Eukaryota; kingdom Metazoa; phylum Chordata; class Actinopteri; order Zeiformes; family Zeidae; genus Zeus; species Zeus faber. Next base: position 4,196,485 of record NC_137199.1, on the reverse strand, counting down.
TCACGTGTGCCACCAGGGGAGAAAGAACTTTGTACTGCTGCTACACACCGTACAAGAAAGAATACAGGACCGTCTCGCTCCCTGCTTTCTGGAAATCAGACCGTGCGGCCATTTCATTGCTTCCTGTTTACAGGCCTGGCATCGTGCGTGGGGCGATGTTGACGAGGGACGTGGAGCGGGGGTCGGACCAATCAGAGGCCGCACTACAGGCACTCTGAGTAACGTAGACCGGGACATGTTCCAACCAAGTTCTGGTGATGTCAGAGTTTCATAGCCTATGAGTTCTGAGTGTGAGTCAGCAAAACTAAGGAGCTGATTGTGGACTTAAGGAGGGGATAACAACCAAGACACATGCAGCGTTGGTGATTAATGAGACTTCTGTTGACGGGGTGAGCAGCTTCAAGTACCTAGGAGTCCACATCACGGAGGACTTAACATGGACTACACAAACAGACGCTCTGGTGAGAAAGGCGAGGCAGCGTCTTTACCACCTCAGGCAGCTGAGGAAATTCAGGGTCTCGGTGAGGATCCTCAAGTCCTTCTACTGTGGAGCAGTGGAGAGCATCCTGACAGGCAACATCACTGCCTGGTTTGGGAACTGTACTGCTCAGGACAGGCGGGCCCTGCAGAGGGTGGTGCGTTCAGCTGAACGTACCACTGGAACTACACTCCCCTCCCTGCAGGACTTATACACCAGGAGGTGTAGTAGCAGAGCCCGTAGGATCATGATGGATCCTCATCACCCCAACAACGGACTGTTTCAGCTGCTGCGGTCAGGCAAGCGCCTCCGCAATCACGCAGTAAAGGGACAGAGAGACAGAGACAGAGTTTCTTCCCGCATGACATAAGAACTGTCAACACATAGGCCCCACTGCCTTACTGTACTGTATGTTGCATACTGTGTCACTTTACTGGGTTACTGCCTACTGTGCTATATTGCTGTTCTGTTCGGTGTTACTGTATTGCAAAGTTAGCAAAAAACGTTGCATTTCTCATATCCGCAACGGTCACGTGATAGCACTGCAGACCGCCGATTGGTCACAGACAAGAATGCCTTGCTTAAGGTGGCGGCGGACAGCTCTAATTATTGTTCTCGAACTAAAAAAAAAAAGGGAATTTAAGACAGACTCTCAAAATACGAGCAGTTCAGTAAATAAAAGCAGTTTAGAGGAGAGCACACTGGATTACTCCTACACCACTGTCCCCAACGGGTATCACGCTGTTCCCGCTCTGCACTGGGAAACTCAAACAGTGTCTTGCTCCACCTCATCACTGCATACAGGCATAAAGTCAAAGTGCCTAAACCTGTTGCGAGGAGAACCAAGAAGTGGAGCAGTGAAGCAGTGAAGCAGCGGAGGATCTGCATGAGTGCCTGGACTCATTACCTCCTTAATTCACTTTGTGCAAGTCAATGTGATTGTAATAAGCCCAGGAAACCATACAGACATCGGATCTTACATAGTTTGTAGGATTATTGTATTTGGGTGGAAAATGATATCATACTATAAACACCAAAAACAGTTCTGAGTTTAAATAGAGATCAGAGTGAGAACTATGCCTCTACGGTTTCACATGCATATCCCAGAACACATTTGTATCAGTACATGTATTAAGACAAATTCCACATGAATGGTATCATCACATAAATATTATACTTCATAGTCAAAGCCAGATGGGTTGCCATTATAACAAAAAAGTGTATTCCATTAATGACGATTCAAAAGACTAAGACTAAAGACTAAAATACTCTCTGAAACCTTGACAAAAGGAACTAGCTTCTATCAGGACATGAAAACGTCTAGTGGAATAAAAGATAATGTTCTAGGAAGAGATCATATTGCAACAACAGAATTGCCAAGAAAACATAACTTCTGTAACACAACATTCGAATAAACGTACACTGAGGAGTTTACTGGCCATCTTTACTCTTTACTGGCCGTATTGGCAAAGGTTACACTAAGGCCGGCTCGCCAATTGCACATTAACTAAGAGCCGACTACCCTGGACCCCATGTATTGCTGCCTGCAGCTATATTTAGGGCTGGATCCTGTGGGTGATTTGTCGATCTGGCTGCCTGTTGGTCTCTTTTATTCTTTCTTTCACAAAGCTAACGGGGGTTGACCGTGCACACATTTTTGCTGTGAAATAGGGGTAAAGAGCTGAAACTCCTCTCAAAATATGTCATTTAATGTACTTAGTTAATTTTTGGGTGAATAGACCATCTTTAACTGGAAAAATGTGCGAAGCCGCTCAGCCATAGAAACCACAATTCATGAAGCTTAAGACAAGCAGTCCTTGTGCTGCCGTTTGGAACTCTCTAGTGAGTGCAACTGAAGTGTTGCAATGCGCGCGTAGAAATCGCGCAGGCAGAGCAGAAATTTGACAAACTAATTTGTTGTAAAGGCGCCATCCAATGACGGCGCCACGTTGAAAGCCACTGAGCTCTTTAGGATGAGCCCCTCTATTGCAAATGTTTGTCAAAAGCGGGGTACACACTACAAGATAATAAAGCTGACTTTGGGTCCGATTCCCCCCTTCCGACAATCTTGAGCAAAGTCCAGATTTCTTGATGAAGAAGATCGCCGTGCCAGATCATCCTGTGGTGTGAAGTAAGTCACGAGTGGTTTTTTTTTGTTTTTTTTACTTCCCCGGTTCTGCTCGCAAGTCCATCCTGGAGGCACCGATCGCAGATCTCAAGTATTTAATGTTCAGTATTTACGACTGGATATCCTGTAGTGCGGGGGGAACCCCGAGGACGGCCTAGGACGCAAGCTGCGGATTGTGAGCCGGCTGACTGAAACGGAACAAGACAAAAACACAACAGCAGCCATGGCAGCAAATGCCAACGCTGCTTAGCCTAAAGTAACATGTACAGTCCATGGTCGTGCCGTCTCTGTTCATCCGTTGGCCAAAAAAGCATCGATAGCATCGGTATCTAGCCCGTTGCCCGCTATGTTTGTTTACTCCATAGTCACGTTTGATCATGTAAGATTTCCGTTTTTGAGAGTCGGGACTCTAGCGTAGCCACACGTCCGCTTCAGTAGTGTGGGTCAGGCTTAAGGAGATTGCATGGCTGTATGCTTGACTTTATGCGCCTCTTAGTAATGTTCGTGGCTGAAATACTAAAACCCATGAATTAGAAGGGGTGTCCACATACTTTTGGCTATGTAGAGTATCATATAACCGTTTTCCATACAGCTTGTTAGGTTCCACCACACTGTGACAGCTTGTGCGCCCGGTGGCTTATCATCAAGCTAACAAAATATACATAAGATCAGCTGGTACCACTGTGCGGCTCTCCATTGCGGCAAATACTGGTAAAAAGTGATAAGGAAATGACAGGTACAGATACTGCTACACGGTCATAGATGACAGGGGGGTCTGACCGGACTGTGTGTGTGTGTGTGTGTGTGTGTGTGTGTGTGTGTGTGTGTGTGTGTGTGTGTGTGTGTGTGTGTGTTTGTGTACCTGTAGCGATTTGACTTTGCCGTGAACGCTGTCCTGGGATGCTCCCAGTGCCTCCGATGAATCGGAGACGAAAATGGAGTCATGCGACAGGGCCTTGCTGCCCAGGCTGATCTTTGACCTTTTTTTGGGAGACAGGAAAGGATGAAGAAAAAACAAAAAAGTCCAACTGCACTTGGGACATCCCGTCGCTCACAGCGCCGACATCTGGTTCTCAACTCTGTTTTTCTTACCACTTTGTCTAACCGTTTACTTTCAGGTAAGACGGTGACATTCTTATTTATTCATTTAAATAATTTGGAAAGTTTTTTGTTTTTTTTCTTTTTCAAAAGCCACAATGAACAGAGTAAAGTTGCATAGTTGACTGGTGTGGAATGCATGACATTTAAATTTAGTTTTTTAAGATTAGCAAAAGCGAGGGATGGCTGTGAGGATACGTGGACTGTCCACAGGAAATTACATTCAACTAGAGAAAAAAAAGAGAAAAGCCAAAGGAAGTCAAGAGTCCTCAACAAAAGTAAGTAGGGCGACAAAGGAAATAGATCTTAAAAAAATAAATCTAGGAATTTAGGAAAGATCTAGAAATCATTAGTCCCCTGTTTGTCCTTATCCCAGCAGACCTGTGCTCTTCACTATACCTCTCTAAAGGCTATTGCTATGAGTATAATGATAAACATAAATCTCTATATATTGTAATTATAATAATATAATTGAATTAAAGACATCATTAGGATTGAAAAAAAAAAAGGTATTATCTCACAAACAAAAAGTAAAAAAAAGAAAAACACTGTTTGCCGCTAAGGGCAGTTGAGAAATCGAGGTCACTTTGGTTGGATCAGATATTATTGGAGGAAATGTAATTATGGCAGAGAGAGCCATGCTGCGCAGTCAATGGGAAACACCCTGCAAGCGCCTTTTTTTTTCCTTTTGGTTTTGTTTGTTTTTTCTATGAAACTCTTAGCTTATTGTTAAGGTACCAGCAATAAATATTCTATGTACCGAAATACTACATACTACATACTCGGGGAGCAAAAAAAAAAAAAAAAAAAAGTTTGGGGTTTTTCAAGTCTTAAACGTTTCGCCCCTCTGGACGGCATTGAGGTACGGTGAGAAGCTGCAGCAAAGTGGTGAGCTTCTCTGTAGTCAAGCCTTCAGCGAGGTTGTGCCATGAACTGTTATAAACGATCAAAACGACCGTTTTAATAAGACCAGAGGGGGAAAAACCCGGGTTCAAGAAAGTCAAATTCTAGGTCATCCATGACGGTTTGCTGATCAGCATCAAGTCAAAAGTCTCAACTTCTGAGTGAAAGCGGTCGGAGCTTTCACTTTCTCAACCTGGACTTTTCTACCTCTGAATAATACCTGGGTCGAAAAATAGTAAACCTATCCTTTCATTTCCACTTTTGCATCCGGACCTCTATGTGCCTGTAAAATAACTATACATTCATCTTAAAGTGTGTATGCATGTGTGTAAGATAATATATATATATTTTTTTTACCCAGAGCCCTCGTCCTTCTCCGAGCGCGTGAGCGTGTTATTCGCCGGCGTGTTGTTGACATTGTCGCTGGATTGGCTGGCTGTAAGCCCCGCCTCCGGCCCTGAGGCCGACGCCTCCTTTCTCTTCTTCCTCGCGAATAACTTTTTAAATGTCTGGAACTTTGACTTCTTCTTCCCTGAAGAGAAAGCGAGAGAAAATAAACAAAGGGTGAGGGAGAGCAGAACCACTCGGCGGTGAAGTGCAGCTCCAGAAGTGCGGTTTTCAGACCATGCGAGAACAGCTCTTGCTAATGGGGTTATCGTAAGTTGTTATTTAAAGCAAAAGTATGTTTTGAAAAATGTGGATCTCGGTTGAGGTTAGGGTTTTGGGGCCGGGGGTGGTTTGGGGACAGGTTGAAGTTAAGGTTAGGTGTGTGCGGGGGTCTGGGTATAAAGTGGAAATCCATAATGTCTGTGTTGGGTGGATTAGACTAAAAGTCTCTAAATTCCATTTAAAACTCCAACACCCCCCGTCCGGGTTCACTCCCGTCTACCCTCCAAGGCAGTTCAATTATTTTCTTTCCAAACTCTGGCTTCTCCTGATCTAATTATTTGTTTTCACTTGTTTTACTTTTTGTGCGTCTTGCCCGATCTTTGCATTCTTGCCAGAAAAGGCAGACCCCGCCACCGACACAGGAGACAGATACAGTACAGAGGGGCACATGCCTGATGCAAATACATTGAATGGTTTTGATCTTGAAAGGTGACGCTTTCCAAACGACACCATGATTTATTAATTTGAAAATAATCATCACAGCATCTTTAAAAGTGTGCCCCTCGTCTGAATGGTACTTGGCAGCAATTAGGCCCGTGCTGCTTGTAAAAGCACACGTTGTAAAGAAACAGTAAAGACAAAAACAAAAAAAAAAACCCACATAAAACTGGGCCAACGTGCGTGGAAGAAATACACGTCGACGCGTGAATAATCATAAAGAAACACACACAGGCACATAAACACACACATGCTTGTAAAAAGGGCCTCACCCGCCCACCCCGCACCCCCACCAGAGAGCCAATGTCCATTAGCACCGCAGTGGAAAGACTCAATTTTTTTTTTTTTTCTTTACGACTCCTTAAACAGCTTCCAACTGCTTTAAACTGCTGTAAACTGCTGTTCAGTCACCAACGATCTCATCAAACTGTTTTTGTTTTGAGTGTGTGTGTGTGTGTGTGTGTGTGTGTGTGTGTGTGTGTGTGCGTGTGTCCAGATTTCACTACGGTCCATCAGCTGTGCAATTTCATGTCTCGGCAGAATTTCCTCTCCCTTGTTTCTCCTGCCCCAGTTTCTTGTGTGTACTTTGCCGCCATCAGAAATAAGGACCATAAGGACGATCGGTGTATGGGGGAAAAATAAATAAATACACCACAGAATCTCGAAAGGAAAAATAAAGATGAATCCAGCTCTTTCCGGTGTATTCTCATGGGAAGACCAGCGTCTGGCTGGGTGGTTTAAGCAACGTGCACATGTTGTGCGAAGACTGGAAGAGTGTTTTTGGAAAAGAGCTTAATCAGGTTTCTGAAGGATTTATTTCAACTGCAGAAACATATACCAGGCATGACCAATTTGAAGCTATTTTTGAGACAATCAAATCAAACTTTTTTTATAAGCGCCTTTCAGACAAGCAAATGCCATTCAAGTGCTTTTCATAAAATAGACAGAAGAAACTAAGAAGTGTAAGAAAATGAATAGTACAAATACATAAAAAATAATAAAAATAAAGAAATAAAATAAATAAAACAAACAATTAAAATACACCCAGATGATAGAACCACTCCTTATTTAAAAGCCAGGATAAAAATGTGGGCTTTAAGATTCTTTTTAAAAGATGTCTACTGATGGTGCATTTCTTAGGCCCTCTTTAGCAATTTTACGAGAAGTTCCCTCAAACATGAGGCGGCTCTGTATATCAATGTGTATTATCTTGGATTATTCACATATTATCAAGGATCAGAGGTAAACTAACAGAGCCTTCAACAACGGGAATAAGCACAATTGTTACTGCTAACATACATGACTGTGACATGTTTTCTCAATAAAAGGGAAACCGGGAGCAATTTATATTTGTCTGACCCGTAATTCAAATATATCCAAATTATATCACAACGATCAAGATATCTAGATTTTTGATGGATTCCGACTGCTGAGAACAAATTTAAGTTTCTCATGTGTCATGATAAGCTACTACTAGAAATATTTGCTTGGGCCAAAAGGATAGGTCGGCTATTTTCAACCCAGGCCTTATCAAAACTTGGTTCCCATCATTTATAACTGTTCATAGCACAATCCCAACGTTTAAGCCTTAAAAAAAACCATTCTCCTTTTCAAAAATGGGATTTTCACATATCTTAGTGCGTTTTTAAAAATGTGACCTGAATCACGGTAATATCACATTTTATTCAACTAGTTTTTGCAAGTGCCCCAGTACATCTAACGCCTTATGTTGACTACGGACTTCAATATTGGCTGGTGAAAAATACATCGGTGCAACTTCCTGTTTCTAGTCTCGTTTGCGCGGATGTAGATAAATGTAGCTCAGCAGCAAAGGAGCTGTTTTGCGGAAGTGCAAAAGGAAAACCTGATAAAATGTACGGTTTGCGACCATTTATTTTCCAACTATCTGATTATATTGCGGGCTGCCCATTTTTGAAAAGAAGATTTAACATGTTTTTTTGAAGGCTTAAACAGTTGCCCCATTGCACTGCATTCAAACCCAGCGAGAAGCTACAGCAGAGCACTCAGCTAGGTCCTGCTATGAAAAGTTCTAAATGAAATGATGAGACCCCACATTTGAATAAGGCCTGGGTTGAAAAATGGCCAACCTATCCTTTAAATACAGAATTTCTTTGTTAAAAAGCCAAAATGTCCCTCTGCAGCAGCCTGTCGGATTCTTACTTGGGCATTCTTCTGTGACCTCTGCCGGCTCCTGATTGATCATCACATCTGGAGGTTCTGATGCCATGGCAACGCTTTCCCCACTGAAAAGGAGAAGGAGAAGATGCGAGAGAAAGAAAGAAATATTATTCAGAGGAAGACAAAAGAAGATTCATTTCCACCCGTAAACTGTCTTTAAATCACCTGTCACGGCTCAAGTTCTGTTTCAAACTTAAGTTTGCGCAACGTAACAGCAAGAAAATACTCAAAAGCATATCCCAGGGTTACCCTGACCAAGGGTGTTCGTCAAAAGAACAACCCCGGATGGCACGCATTCCAAGAACACAAAGTCTACTCTCGAGTACTTACGCCAAATATGTTGTTTATTTATTTGATATACCCTTATCAGTCCCACAACTGCGTAGTTGAATTCTGTGGCCCACATACCACAACACACAACACAGCCCTAATAATTCTCAGAGCACAAACATTGTATGTGGTCACGAAAAACTATGCAGGTCAAAAATTTTAACTGCCGTGGCCTAGCAGTATTAAAAAAAAATTCTTAGACCCTAAATCAGCAGTTTAAAAAAAATTAAAAAAAGCAGGTCATGCAGAGACAGAGGAAGCATTCAGAGGGGCCGGTCCAATATCAGCGCGATGAGTTAATCACTTACAAAGAGAGATAAAAAATAAAAAAGAATTACAGACTTGGACTCCGGTTTCTCCTCCACTCGCAATGTCATGTTAAAGCAATAATAGTAAATACAAATGAATGTTGTGCTTATCTGGACATCCAGACCTGAAACTCTGCGGCTAGTAATGCCTCACTCCAACTTGTTGTATTGCCCAAATACAGTATGTACAGGCCTGCACGCAGAGGAAGGAAGCCCTGTCCATCAAGTTCAAATGTTTAAAAAGAAAGCCTAAAAAAAGCCCCCAAAAAAAAACCTTATGCATATGCAACGTAAGGTAAAATGGCTGTTTCCCTACATCTTAAATACCTCAAAAGCACTTCAGGTTGTCCTTTTAAACCTTTGGTACTATTCCCGCGGTCATGCTACGCTTCCAAACGCTTAACAGTCCTGACGCAGGCATCTCAGAAATGTTTGTTGGCCTCTACCTAAGCGGTTTCCAGGGTCACCTATTACCGCGTGGTATTTGTGGGCTTTTGTTTCCGAGCTTCCTCTCAGGATGCGCCTCCGCCCACCTCTCAAACCCAGGCGCGAGAGCCCCTTGGCCCTGCCAGGGCGAGCGGGGTGGCCTATCCAAGTGCCCGTCCCGGTTAACTCCCAGAGCCTCGCACCGAGCCCCTCCCAGGTCATAGCAGTAGGTTAATTCAGTGAGTAAAACAAAGCTATTGCCAAGTGTAAAAAAAATAAAATAATAATAAAAAAAATACATCACTGGAATTATTAGGGGCCGTGTGACAATTATTTTTTTTATTATTTTTTTTTAATACAATGGCTGATTCCTTTCCTCACAGTCCAGGGAGGACATGAGACCAGGAAATGACAAGAAGTGAGAGGGAAGTAGAGAGAGAGGGAGAAAGGGAGAGTCCAAATAGTGGACTAAAAAAAGTCAACTGCTACAACTGTGGGTGAGCGTATCTCTCTGTAATATATAAAACTATATGATGAAATATATTATATAGAGCTCTGAACAAAAACCCTGCCATATATTGTTTTTTGTCCTTCACCGTAGCTCTATCGATCAGTAAAACTATGCCATTAAAATGTAAAAAAAAAAATCAACCCAAAAAGCTTTTAATTGATATATTAATATGCTGTTTGCTCCCCAATTCTCTTTGGGGATATAAGCATTTGTGGAAGATGTGGACAGTTTAAATGTTTCCTGGACAAATGGTTTCCATTAAGTAAGTTGTTGGAGAGTGCTCTTAGAAACAGATGGAACATTCCGGGGGCGTACGTTTGCACAAACAGGTGGAGGGGGGTATGTCATTGTTACACTCCATCGCTAATATCATTACATAATTGTTGTCATTATCAGCCTAAGTATTCATAGTCACAATCCCTACCGCCATCATTACTACCACCACCTCCTGTGATAATGTCCATGTGCCACTATCCTGTCAACCACTAAAAACAGCACAAACATGTAGAAGCGAGCTTATTATCAAGGCCAACTTATAGCCACGCAAGACTTGCACCCGTGGTCCGTGGAGGTACTGCAGGTGGTCCGCCATTTTTATTTTATGTCAAAATATTTTTTGTTTTACAGCACAGCCAAGGTGGCGGACGAGACTACCGACTTATCAGTAATTGTGCCATTTTTTGCGTTGATACTTCATGCATTTGGACGTATCTGCAATACAAACCAAAGAGTGGAAAGGAATATTACGGAAAACAGAAATGAGAAAGGAGTACGAAGCATCTAAGCTCAGTGTGCTAAGATCCGCACAAAGGTAAACGACCCTTCTTCACCCTCGGCGAGTGGGTGTGTTGATGACATCGCCAGTCCCAAGATAGAGACGTCATCAACACGCCCACTCACTCGCTGTGAATTCTCCGGACAATCACCTGCTCTGTTCACACATCCCCCTCGATCTGACAGTACGCAGACTTTGTACGAGGGTGCTTGCTGGGTAAAGTCTGTTCAATTTCCGGTCCAAATGATTTGGACATTTGCGTTCAGACATACAGCTCCCCCTGGTAATGTCTGGATCATTTCAGGATAACAGTGCATGTCTGAAAGCAGCTTTAGTCTACATGGCATATGCAGTATGTCCTATGGGGATTTCAGCTTGGATAATGGTGGTACGACAGCATTCATCGGGGTAAGCCGACACAGACAAAAGCTACTCTCTATGGCTTTTTTCGGGTAACAGGGGGATGAGTACCAGGGGGGTCAGGGGGCATCGACGACCGACCTGCGTCCACCTCCAAAGCCAACTCCCCATGCTGACATCCTACGCTTCATCTGTGAAAAGGATGTAGGACGGGAGGTGGTGGCGGATGATGGAGGTGTTTTTGGGAGTCAATCTGGGAGGGGATGAGGGCAGAGAGACAAGAGATGAGAGAGGGCGGGTGGGATGGAGAGACGGACAGAGAAGCAGAAGAGAGAAATGAGGGTCAGGGACGGGGGTTGTGGGAAATTGTGTCGTGGGAAGACAGAAAAGATCCGGTCAGATAAACAAGACAATCTTTTGGAGGGAAGAGAAGAGATGGGACGAGGGAGGATTTGGCAGACGATAAATTCTAGCCAAACACATTCCATGTCAGAGTGGTAATTGTATTCCGCTGCAAACCTCGATGCAAGTTCTGTTTCCCCACACACTACACACACACGCACGCACGCACACACACACACACAAACACACACAAACACACGGTCTCAGAGTTTGAGGAGAAAGGATGTTATGGGGCGCTACATTTTTGTGCTCATGCAATAAGCATGATTTTTAAAATTTAATTAAATTTTATAACAAACGACATTGTACAGTACATCCATCTTTTTATCCAACAACCTATTAATAACAGCAGTGTAAAAGTAAATAACTTTTAACAGACTGTTTAATAACAGTGTGCAGAAAAATAACAGAAGTAGTATTTGAAATGAGCGGCCATTGTGTGTGTGTGTATATATATATATAATATTAGATATATATATAGAGATCGATAGAGATAGAGTTCCATAAATTGCACATGTCGTACGTTATATTGTGTCCGCAAAACACTAAGTTGTAATGCTGGCTGTGTCTGGTAAATCTACCACGCCTCTCACTGGCTATACTGCATCTGTACTTAGTGGTTTAGCCTGATGGGTCACGTCTATTATTTGAACTGCCTTAGGAATCTCACCGCCCCTCTCTTTCATTCACTCTCCCACTCTTTCTTTTTGTCCTTCCGGCCGTCTCTCTCTCTCTCTCTCTCTCTCTCTCTCTCTCTCTCTCTCTCTCTCTCTCTCTCTCTCTCTCTCTCTCTCTCTCTCTCTCTCTCTCTCTCTCTCTCTCTCTCTCTCTCTCTCTCTCTCTCTCTCTCTCTCTCTCTCTCTCTCTCTCTCTCTCTCTCTCTCTCTCTCTCTCCCCCTCTCTCCCCCTCTCTCCCCCTCTCTCTCTCTCTCTCTCTCCCCCCCCATCTCCATCCAACGACAGGGGAAATTGAAGGCCTATGGCTGGTTATGGACTCGCTAATTAGACATTTTTTTTGCTCAGTTGGCTGGCCAGTCTTCCCCGGCTCTCCTCGGCATGCCGAGATCCGATTACGACGTGGAATCGAACGTGTTGTTTTCACTAAAATCCGGCATGTGGATTCGCTGGATCGTCTGTTTAATTAAACCTCCGATGCGGGACCCAAAAGAGATTGCTGAGGGTGAGTCAAAAAATAAACACCTCGCCGTCCATCCATGAAAACAAACCCGGTGAAGCCAAACCCGACTCTCTTTAACCGGACCAAGATGCAATGCGAAAATGTGCAAAATATCCTAGAGAATTGTAAAAGACTGTGTACCTCATGGGTAGAATAGTCATTCCTCAGAATGCAGAATCTTTCTCATTCCCTTGAGTAGTTCATTTGTACCCTAACTGTACTCATGTGGTAAAGGGTTTATGCACAAACAGTGAGAGGTTTGTTCTATGAAATCACCGCCTGTAGAGGAACACCATGCTGGCGGAAAATCCCTATTTACTGTAATATAATCAGGTTATCGCAGTGTGGGGGAAAAGCATTACAGGATTTCTTCCCAGGGTCTCCCGAATGTGGTTGAATAATGAAGAGCGCAAATGTCCCTAAAGGCAAAGGAAACATTGCATTTTGCGTTCAAATACATACGCTTTTTTCTCTCTTAAATTGCTTATATTGGAATGTTTGTTAGTTCTAATACTAACTAACCTTTTTTGTTGTGTCTGGTGGAGATAAAAATAACCGACTTCACAAACAATGTACAGTATCTCCACGCTGCTAAGCTCTCAGTCTTTGTCCCAGATTCATTAAGTCCCTCTTTACGCCGAGGTCCCTCACTGCTGTTGTAATGGAATCAGGCCATATTAGGGCCAATTTACAACCGGTTATATGGAGGAATTAGGACCGCAGCAGAGTGGATTGGCTTGTGTGTTTTTAAAAAAAGCGCAGAGTCCAATACGCAGCGCACTACCGAGGGCTATCCATCACCAGATTGGATTAGCATCATTATCGATGAACAGGCCAGAGGCAGGATGCTGTCTAGAGAGGTCATTAGAGAGTTCTGCACGTGGTCAATCCGTCAAAATGACAAATCTGAAATTTGCTTTGTCTCCTGTGAGAGGAAGGAGTATATTAGTCGGACAAGAATCGAACATACTGGAATTTGGGCAGACGAGCCGCTGAAGAAATCTGGATGTGCGCCTGTGCTTACGATGGTCTTTGACCAGGCTTTCAGGCTTTCCATGAGCCTGGTCACAACTGAGGGACTGGAGGTCTGGAGCGCTGAGGTGCCCATGTGCACAGAGTCTGGAGAGGTTAAGAGGCTAAGAGTCATCTCGCCAGTGTTTCCCAAACTTTTCTTTTGTACAATCAATTAATCCCACGCCACGGCACACCGCTATCATGTAGAACCGTGCTTATTATTATGAAGAAAAGAAAGAAGAAAGAAACTTATTTATTTGTCACACAACACACCACACTACAACACATGCTTGCACACACACACACATGCACATGCTTTGGATGGTGGCCGGTGAAATGGTTCCTCTGCATTTAACCCATCCTGGCTTGTCCTTCCTCTGGGGGCACAGCCAGGAGCAGTGGGCAGCATACGTGGACGCGCCCGGGGACCAGGTGATAAGTGTCCATCGCTGGTCAGACGATGATGTGTGCATGTTTTTGGGGGGGTTCCTTACTGACGTGAGGTGGAGGAAACCCCATGTGAGCATGGGGAGAACATGCAAACTCCACACAGAAAGGCTCCTATTTGGGAGATAACCCGCCGGAGCACGGTGCCAACAGCGCCCCAGGCGGGAATCGAACCCAGGACCTTCTTGCTGTGAGGCACTGCTGCCTCTATGGACCTACAAATAGTGGTGCACGACCCGCGAACGATTCGTTCTCAGCGAACAAATCTTTTAAATGATTGTGGAGTTGGGAGCCACTCCTGCAAAAGAGTTGGCGAGCGAACAAATGTCCATTTCTCAAACTGAAATGACTCAGGGTTGAATGACAGTCCAAGGCGTTTAGCACAATTCATACTGGATGTGACTGATTTACACTTTGCATTCCACCAAAATAAATGCTTTTTCACAGAATGAAATGATTCTTGTGAGAGTTCCACTCCCAACTCTGAGCCAACCGACCCTTTTTGACTATTGTTCATCATTCACCAGAAATCCTCCCTCGTTCACCGCACATTAAACCAAAAAAATAGAACGACTCTTTTCCCCGAATGGCTCGTCAAGAACTAAATCTGAAAGAAGACTCAAACCTTTCATCACTTCTGATCTTGCAACACAAAGGCAAATTTCCATTATTTAGTGGAATAAGAACATATTTCCAGCACACCTGGCGACAGTTTTGTGTGGCATTGTACCTCCTAAATAGAACGAGAGCGCCGCTGTGCTTACCACTCTTCGGCCACCGTAGGGAGGAAGTAAACCGTTGGTCGGGGTCGGAGTTCGTCTCCATAAAGTCATCACTTTATGCTTCACGCAACTTTTTTTTCGAAATGTGTGCATTATTGAAGGCGTGAATGAAGTTGTTTATTTCCCAGTCCAGTAAAGTCAGACCCCCTGCTGAGCCTGGGAACATCCAAGCTCTAATCCTCTATTACACAATGAAGTTGACCACACACACACACACACACACACACACACACACACACACACACACACACACACACACACACACACACACACACACACACACACACACACACACACACACACACACACTATCTAATATCTACTATCTAAATAAAGTTAATTACGTATGGGCACCGTCCAATTTCGACCTACAGCAACATCGTGGTAATACTCTACTTGAAAACACGAACATAAAAGAACAGAACAACTGGAGCAACACTTACAAAACACAAGTAAAACTGTAAAATTATAAAAAATAAGAAATTAAAATATTAAAATGTGTTCTGAAAGTAATTAAAACTGCCAAGCCAGACGATGGAGGAAAGCTGTTGTTTTTCCACATTTCGTGGGATCAGAAATACCAAGACCTTGTAACATGTTAATACTGTAGATGAGAGGAAAATGGTTCTGAACATTAAAGCCCCACGATTTATGTTTGACCGTCTCAAGTGTGGTCCACAGATTTACAGTTTAATTTGCATAAGTTATATTGAATTTTATTTCACATACCATTTATAGATCACCATCTGACAAACATTGCCATAATACCTTAATGGCTTAATAGACCTTAATAGAGAATTTTCACGTTTATAAAATATGAGACATTATTATGCTCATAAAATAACAACAAAATCTTATTTAATCAGACAAGCTCCATCTACAGTAACCACATATCACAACTTGCTAGGATGGTTGTTGAATGTTCTTAGATTGTTCTTATGTTGTAAAATAATTTATTTATATATATATATATATATATACAGTGTTTATCTATATACTAACATTGACATTCATCCAACTTTCACGGGCTGTTTCATGTAAAGACATAGGAGTTGGAATAGTTTGTACTGTATTGTACTCTGTTGTTACTCTCTAGTAAGATAGTAAAAAGTCAAAATTAAACAACAATAATTACACATTTTTATCTTTTGGCAAGAAAAACTGCATACACCCAAGGGTAATAGATGATTAAATACAATTAAGAATATATTATTTTGGCTATTTTCATATATTTGGCGTATATTTTTATTTCATTTTATTTTTTTAAAGAAAGGCACCATGACAATTTCCTTGAATATGAAAATGATCTTGGCGGAATAACCTCATTCAGATTCCGATTTTATCATTTGGGAGATATTATGGACAACCAGCATCAATTTAAATGTCTGAGGAAAAATGAGGGGGAGAGAGAAAAAAAAAAAAGAAGTTGGCGAACAAAGCCATAATTAAAGTCGAGGCCAGAAACCATGTGGACTGAAACTGTGGCCTTGTTTCTTCGTGAAAAGATTTCTACGTACTGGTAAGGGACAGCAAAGACAGTCGGCTGTGCATCTGACCTGGAAGGGTCAACCTCCCATTACACTTACAGGCCACATCAGCCAAACAGGAAATCTTACAGGAAATCTGCGTTGCGATAGCAAGATGGGGTTACTATTACAAGGTATTCTATTTTCGATCAAAACTACCGGCAGGGTCCACTAAGGTCAGACCTTTAAATGGCAAAATAACACACCAGTAAGTTATTTCTCACTCTTCCACTGAAGCCATGTTGCTAAACATGCACACGTAGAACCCACCATTACATCTTGATGGCCTGATCGTCCCACACATATTTACTGATGATATGAGTGTGAAATACAAATATGAATGGATTGAAACAGTTCAAAGCACGACTTACTATTAGGGAAGCTTATGTGTGATGAAAGGTTTGGCTCTTTTTTCAGATTCGGTTCCTGACGAGTCACTCTGTAAAAGTAGTTGTAATTTTCAGACTCTTCATTCATTTGATCCAGTCGGCAAGCCCAAAGGGCGGGCAAGGGAAGGAGAATCAGAAGAGTTGGCTGGCTCTGCTGAGTCGTGGATTGACAGAATTGACCGGACGGATTTCCCTTAGTGATTATTTATGCCTGTGAAAAAAAATTATTAAAAAGGTGGAAGAATGCAAAACCGTGTGTCACAAAAATTATTTACTTCCGTCAAAGACATTTATTTTGGTGCAATGCAGTGTATACCAGTGTCACGACCAATATGAATTATGGGAAATGCCTTGCCCCTCCCACACACACATTCATTTACAGTAATTGTAAATCAAAGATACACTGAGTCACACATCTCAGTCGCTCACTCACTGAAATACTTCTTCAGGAGCTTGTTGGGCACTTTGCTGGGCTGCCCAGTCTTTTTGACTCACAAATAGAGATTCGAGTCTCAAGTGAATGCCTGTGTCCCTGGTTGCAGTTACCAAGTCACCAAAGTAATGAACGGCTGAACAACGGAATTAACTCTTTCGCTGGGAGTGACTCCCGAATCCTGAGTCATTGAAAACATTTGTTCACAATGAATGAATCGTTTGCATTATAAACATGAGAATCATATCGCGTGAGATACTCCAACTTATTTATCTTGCTCCCCCAGCTCTTTTTCCCCATCCTGTCTCTCCTCTCTGTCTTACCACCCCCATGCATTCTCTCTCTCACTCTGTCAATCTCTCCCAAAAGGGAAGAGGTCCAAGGGCTGCCAAACAGCACTTCGTCCTCTTGTCCTCTACGTCCTCAACCGGATCAACGTCATCCCGATGACTGCAGAGGAAAGTAATCCAGCGGTGTATGATTGCGAGGGCTTTCAACTTCTCTCTGACTTATTCAAGCCCCAGAGTAAAGAAGAAAAAAAAAAAACTAACCCTAACCCCCAAAACAAACAAAAGAAAAGAAAGAGAAATACACGGTTAGAACTCCAGATAATCCTGGCCTTTTCTCAAGAGACTGAATAGACCTAAAAGGGAGGTTCAGGCCTCGCGACTCCTCATACCTCTGACCACAGGAGGGGCCATTTAAAGCAACCCAGTCTGAGAGCACAGCGACGCCCAAGTTGTAGGGCCGGCATTCGAAAAGGGTTAAGGCAAGGTGGAGACATATCCTCTTAGCCTTGCATGCGCAATAAGGCTGTATTCATCTGGACGAGAATGGCACACTATAATCGAGCAGGAACGAGGTAAAACAACACCAGAGACGTTGGCCACAGAGATCGACAGGAACACAACTGAAGCCACTGTTGATCCAGTGTTTTGTACTGGATTGTCCTGGCGATTGTAGATTCCAGTGTAAGGAATCTGTTGCAATATAAATAACGTTGGGCGATTCCCTCTGACTCTCTCCCCTGGCTATTGCAATGATCCTTGAGGTGTTGGAGGTGCTCCGTTTCCCTTGGCAGACACGCAGCTGGTTTCCAGTGTTTATGTTTGACAAATAGTTGAAATGTGTGGGCAGTTGAAACGACCCGTCGCACCCAACACTGACAGCAGCAAGCGTGTCTCCTCCCTTCTCTTCACCTCACCTCGTCCTCTTCTTTTTGTACCCCCACACTCCCTGCATTCCTAAGCCGTGTCATTTTGCGCCCGAGATCGGGACCCGATTCAAGTCACCCGACTGGGGCCGGCGCTCCACCCAACTCAACGATGGAGCCTTGTCACATTTGGGTTTAAATATCTGGGCTCTGGGTTTGACTGGAGAGACAAACAGCCAGCGTTTGAGCCAAATATTTAAACGGCCATCACTACCCTCCTTCCTCTCGTCCCCAGACGTTGCCCCATCTCGCTCTTCCAATTCTGACGGCCAAGTTTAATGCCGACCCCGCTCTTAGCAACGAGCCATACATGGACTGAGGGAGAGAGAGAGAGAGAGAGCGAGAGAGAGAGAGAGAGCGAGAGAGACACTGACCAAAACAGTCCCATCAGTCACCCAGCGCAGTCCACATTCATTTACAGCTGGATCACCGTTCCCAACCTGGAGACTCAATCCACTGCAGTTACATAACTAATGTTTATAAGGGGGGGTGGAGGCTTCACTGACACGGAGACACCGGGATACCAAGAAAAAAAAAGCACACACACACACACACACACACACACACACACACACACACACACACACACACACACACACACACACACACACACACACACACACACACACACACACACACACACACACACACACACACACACACACACACACACACACACAGAAAGAGAGGGAGAAAAAAATAGTCTTGAGCAGCTCAATAGTTGTACTATGCAAATACTCAGGAGGGCCTTGCGGGATCTCTTTTAGCTTTAGTGTCTAAATGAAAAACAGCTCCCTCCCACCACAGTCAGTGGGGGGGGGGGGCTTTGTTCATAGAACAATGTGGGGTAGCCATGCTTTCAGACTAACCGGCTCTTCAAAGATCCTGCAAACTAATGGGGGAGAATGAGAGAGAGAGAGAGAGAGAGAGAGAGAGAAAGCTTAACTCTGGGGCAGGATGTATTTTAAGCAACGGCAAAGCGGTTGGGAGTTAAATCGCTGCTCTGTGACTCACCTGGCAAACTCTTACACCGTTTGAGCGGCAGAGGGGTCATGTTGGAAACTTCACAGTCACAGAGGGAGATCACATCAATATCAGGGAAGAGGTTCAACAAAGTCGTAGCCTGCGGTGTGCGGGCGAGGGCGAGGGGCTAAGCCATACATCACACATGATTTGACAGTTCCATAGACTCTCTGCTTTCTTGCTTTCTCTTTATTTTATCAAATAATTCCAAAGACAGTGCCAACACAAGCAGAGTGTGTGTTTGCGCAACCTCGCTTTTTGCATTCTTCTTTTTACACTCTGAGCTGCCAAAAAACAGCCACTCTCTGATCATCCCTCCTTCAGTCTATCTGCAAACACTGTCATTTTTCTTTTAAATTAACTATTCAGAGCTGCGAGGAAAAGCTTGCGTTGTTGTGCCGTCATGACGCCATACAGACACAGGAAGTAAGGCCAGTTCTCAGCATTGTGAATGTTAAGAAGGCTGCGGGGCCCGATGAGTCTCCAGGAAGAGCGCTTGAGAGACTGCCCCCGTAAGCTTGCGGAGGTGTTTACTGACATCAACAACCTGTCCCTGTCCCAGGTTACTGTACCTGTCTGTCTGAAATCAGCCATAATCATACCAGTACCCAAAAAGATCAACACCAGCTGTCTGAATGACTACAGACAGGTGGCATTCACACCCAGTGTAGGCGTAACCACCAGTACGCCAACAGAGCAAATAGATCCACAGAGGACGCCATCACCCCGGCTCTCCACACTGCACTGACCCACCTTGAACAGGAAGGGACGTGTGTGCTTTTCATAGACTACAGCTCTGCATTCAACACTATTGTCCCCAGCAGGTTGGTCACCGAACTGCTTGACCTGAGTCTCAGTAGCTCCCTGGGCATGTGGATCAAGGACTTCCTATCCCACCACCTACACACAGTCAGACTCGGTCCCCGCCTCTCCGCCAGCCTGACCCTCAGCACTGCTGGGGTGCTATTATAGGTGCTATTATAAATGGAGGTGCTATTCCATTTATATGTACAACTGCATCCCCACTCCTTCCCTCAGACACAATCATTACATTTTCAGATGACACAACAGTGGTGGGAATGATCTTAAATGGGGGGAAAGACAGAGATGAAGTCTGAAAACTGGCAGGATGGTGTACAGAAAACAATCTATCAATGAAGATCAACAAAAACCCCAAAGAACTCATAATAGACTTCTGGGAGGACATCTCTCTTCTAAACATCAAAGGAGAAGAAGTGGAGAGGGCTTCCAGCTTCAAGTTTCTAGGAACCAATATCACAGAGGACCTAACATGGACAATCAACTCCACTGCTCTTGTCAAAAAGATAACGCTGCCTCCACAGAGCCAGCAGCATTCTGAAGGATGCAACTCATTCCTATCATCAGCTCTTCTCTCTGCTACAATCTGGAAGGTGCTACAGACTTATAGACTTCACTTCCAGGCTCAAAAACAGCTTTTACCCCAGAGCCGTCATTGAACTGAACTCCACAGAACACTCCACACCACCGGACTAACAACTGGAACAGTATTTCCATACAATGAGGAAATGTGCAATAACATCGGTAAATATCTGTATATAATGTGCAATAATATTTTTATATGTTGCAATAACATTTGGTACAATTGTATTATCCATTAATATTAGCTTCTGATATGCCTTTTATTTTTATTACTTTGTTTTATCTTTTTATGTTTCTATTATTATTACTTATCTGTATGAGCAGATGTCTTTATGTGTGTGTGTGTGTGTGTGTGTGTGTGCGCATGTGTGAAATGTTAAATGAACCATTTTAGGAGTTGCACAGCAAATTTTGTTGTACAATGTGCAATGACAATAAAGGCATTCTATTCTATTCTATTCTATTCTATTCTATGAGACTGAAGGCAGCTAAGACAAAGACAGTGGAAGGGGGTGTCAGTGTACTGAGCCTGATGCAGCTCTGGCAGAAAGAAATACTTAACCATGTTTTGAAAAGATGAAACAGCCATTCATTCAAAAAATAAAATAATAAAAATAAAGTAAGTAAAGTAAAGTAAAGCATAGTCTGCCGAAGCCAATGGGAATGTCCAAGTAAGTGGGATCATGCTGATAAACAGAATCTCTTTTGAAATAGTCCTAAAGAGAATTTTCACACTTTCTTACATGGCCTACGATCAAAATGGAGAGAGACAGGCTCTGTTATTGACCCTACACCGCTTCCTGCTCGCACCAAACACAGAATCAATCGCATCAGACAGTCAACCCAGAGCCAGAGGTGTGAAACCAAAAGCTCTGCCCTTTGCAAGAAATGCAAACCTTGGGAAAACTCCCGAGACGCAAATCAAAATCGGACACGCCCACTCTCCAAAAGTAAGTGGTTGGATTTGGCTGGCATCGGACTAGAGAGAAGAAATATCATTTCACCACTTTTTTCACCCAGTCTGGGATAGCAGGTCATAAGATAACTATAACTATAACTATAACTATAAATAAAGTTATGTTATAACCTATACTTGTTTTAACTTATACCATTACCTCCTGAATACAAAATAGAGTTGTGTGGAACTTGACACAAGGTATTCCAAGTATTCATTATATTTGAATAACAAAAAAAGCCATGTCCTTTTAAGGAGAGCCACCGAGTTGAGTTACATTTCCTCCAGACAGGCTGGTGATTGTCAACACACAAAGCCAAAAGCACAGCGGGTTAGGGAACACAAAATAATCATGTAGATACGGCGTTTGGTTGGAATGAAACAGTTATTGAACCATTATTTGAGCTAATCTCAATAATTCTGCAAAATTGTTTCCACAGTCGCATTTTCCCAAACAAATTCCAGGGAAATTTTAAGCCAATGTTAGAAATGTGACTTTGGTGCGTTTCCAT
>NC_137199.1:4137088-4172088 GCF_960531495.2 Zeus faber | reverse complement strand
GATTATCCTGTGGTGTGAGGTATGATAAGCCCCTTTCAAACATGCGGTCTTTCCCAGTAATGTTCCAGAACTGTTCCTGCATGTGGTCATGTGCGAATGGGAGCAGGGATAGATATTCAGGGAAATCTGTTCCAGCAATTTCCCACTTCAAGACCTAGTAACATTCCCGGGAAAATGCCGGTACAGCTGTGTTACAGCTGTGTTACAGCTGTGTTGTAAAAGGAAGCAGTAATATTGCTGGAACAAGCATGTGACATAGGGGTGGAGCCAAATCCGAATATGGTATCGACAAAGCCCAAAAAGTGGGTTTTTACGAATATTTATTTCGTAGAAATTTTTAAAAAAATGATTTGCTTTCGGGAGAAAAAAAACATTCCGAAAAATGCCGAGTCCGATCCGAACCGTGGAGCTCGGCTGCAAAGACGAGAAACCGATGTCCAGTCTCTACGGAGACAGGTCTTTATATTCTTTATATATATTAAAAATGCCACTCAGACCCTAGATGTGTCTTTTACAGTTGGGGGTGCGGTGCGTCCCAGTAATTTGAACAATGTGTGAAAGGGGCTTTAGGAGTGTTTTGTTCACTTCCCCTGATATGTTCGGAAGTCCATCCTGGCCGAACTGATTTCAAAACACAAATATTAAACATGCTCAATATTTACGATCAGATATCCTGTAGTGTGGGGGTAACCCCAACGGGGTCTGCGGATTGCCACAAGGGAAAGACCGATATCCAATTGGAAGCCAAGCTGTCTGAAACAGAATAAGACCAAACGCCGCAAAGCATAAAGTAAGATGGACCTCAGAAATGGAGGATCAACATGTTGATTTGTCCTCCATGCTTGTTGTTACTCTAAAGTCACGTCTGATCGCGCGAGACTTCCGGTTTTGAGACCGGGCTCTGGTTGTTGGTGAATCGAATCTGTTAGTGTGCTGTGCCGTTTTCGACCAAATCATTGCTCTCCACACAGTACGGGAACAAAACTGTTAAATGTATGATTACATGTGGTTATATGTGGAGTCTCTCACATACATTTGTTAATGTCTGAAAAATCTTTTAGAGTGGGCCAAGCCTTAAGAAAAAAAGAAAAATGTAGCCTGGTTTCAGTCGTTGTAAAAACTAGGTCCGCAATGTCTAAATATGCCGATGATTCAGGACCTGACATGGCAAGTCGCAAGTTTTTTCACCGCTACAAGTTCAAACCCCAGATCCTGTTGAATTATCGGGACGGGTATGAACAGCGCTGCATCACAACCTCAGGTGTTTACCGGAGAGGCGGATGTCACACGTGTAAAAGGAGTTTGTGTGAGGAGGAAAAGTTCAAAGACAACTATTTAATCTCCATGCATGGGCAATTGTGAGTGTTTTTATTTTTTGTATTTTTTGGGCTATTTGTACAGATTTGACCCTTTTTTTTTAATTTCAACTTTACTTTTTATTCTATTTTATTAATATTGTTAATTTTTTTCCCAATTGTCTGTAGAGAAACTCAACAAACCTCACCACAACAAATTCCTTTATTATGTAAATGCACCTTGCGGAAAAAAACTGATGGTCGTCTGAAGGAAAAGACTAAACTATGCCGTTCATGTATTACATACTGGACGCATAACAACACATTTGTGTCATTTGTGTATAAGACTTTGAGTGTGTGTGTGTGTGTGTGTGTGTGTGTGTGTGTGTACTTGTATCAATTGCGCAGCGTTATGTTTATAGAACCAAAAGGAATGTCGGTCAGTCCCCCCCCCAAAAAAAGGAAAAAAAAAAAAAAAAAAGAAAAAGTTCATGTTGGTATTTCCTGTAACAGCACAAGTCTGGACTCACCAAATACTAAAGAAGAAGATATAACTAGAGTAGCAGAACGGGAGAGGGTAGGAGAGAGGCTGCCAGATACCTGATAACAATGTGGTCTGAAAACAGAACAAAAATAAAATAACAATTGCGGAAGAGAGAAGAAAAGACGCCTCCACAGCGCTCTTTCTTTCATCCCCCATCCCATCGCCATCTCCCAATTCTGGCTCCTTCTCTTTTGTCGATACGCCCCGCCCATTCCTCCCTCACTGTCATCGGCCAGAGGTGTGCGAGGCATTTTGGCTGCTTACTGACCAAACCCTGCGAATGACGACTGCGCGACTTCTCCCTTTTCTCAAAGAAAAAAAAAAAGGGGGGGGGGGGGGTGGGTGTCACTGGGGTGCTCTGAATTCCACCTCACATCTGGAAACCATCTTCCCAGTCTCTCTCCCCCCCCTCTCTCGCTCTCCGTTGTAACGTAAAAGCTCTGTAATCATGCTCTGCTCTGAATCCGCCACACTGGGTGGTGTGTGTGAGTGAGTGAGTGAGTTTGTGTCTGTGTGCGTCTGAGACACACTCCTTCGACAAGTCAAGACTTCTCTTTTTATACAACCCTTTTCTTTCCTTTATAGGCTGATAAAAGCAAAGTGGTCGCCTTTAACTTCACATTTACGTGTGTGTGTGTGTGTGTGTGAGCGTGTGGAATGGAAGCATGCAGGTTATTGATTCCATAGTATTGGAAAATTCTGTTGTATCTGACACTGAATTTCAATACCTTTGAATAAAGTCATTGTGTAAGATTCTCTTGTGTTGTGTTGTACCTTCAGCTGTTTACGCTCTGAGTAATCAACCTAAAATTGCAATAAATTTAGCTTCCCTGCAAGTGTATGAGGCTAAAGCCTGTTTCACACTGAATACAACAAACGACAAGAACAAACCAGAAGTCCATACATTCCTATGGAGAGTCAGATTCCACATGCAAAAAGCTATGATCGAGACTCCGGGATGCGTTTTTTCAACTCAAGGGAGAAGTTTCGGTCCGACAAGTGACGTCCGTCACATTTTGTATTCGAACCGGGCTTAAAACTAAGTAAATAAGTCACGTATATAGAATAACGACGTTATTCACGTTAACATTGGATGTCACCATATTCACTATCAAAATGTATTGATTTCATATTTATGTAAGTGAATTGTGCGTATTTATTTTTTTTGTTCGCACTTTGCAAACACTTTATAAAGGGAGTTTTAAACCCTTTATTTATGGAACACGGCAAATGTCCAGCTAAGCAAACGACTCACTGTTGTACTGGAAAAAACAAGCTCCCCCATTTTCCCTGATGTGTCACAACCTTTGAAAGGCAGTATGCAACCTGTAACAGAAATATTTTGAAAAATTGTTTAAAAAAATACTTTTAAGGAGCAAAGTATCAAAGTCAAGGTATCGTAGACTGTTAAAATCAATTAATTTTAAAAAGTCCATCATAAAAATAAATAAATCAATAAAATCAACAATACCGTGTGTGACGTTCGATTGAACCAAAGGTTATATAAGCATGACAACTGACCTACAGCAGAGATTGCATTGTTGAGCGGGAGCGTAAACTACGCTCTAAAATGAATTAATGAAATACCCCAATTTACTATTATTTTTTCCTGTTCCAAACTAGTGCAGAAACAAATAATCGAATTATCGATTAAATCGATAAGACAAAATTGTAAGATTAAATTATAGTAATTAAACCATCGGTTTAGCAAGGTATCATGTTTGACTCTCCAATATGTGCTATTTTCCCGGATTTGTCAAAATATGAATATTACACAATGAAAAGTCACATTTTAAACGGGAGTGGACATATTAAGAAAATGTCAAGATTTAGCAAATACTGGGTTCAGGTTCCGGTCCCGTCAGACGAGAAATTATCAGCATTTCACAAGTGGGTGACAGAACACCAGAGTCATTGTGATTATCACCAAGGAAGTCATTAGGCACGATCGTGGCTTCACACCACAATGCCAGAATTGATCATTGGACCAGATTTTTAATAATTGGTCGATCGGTGCGATCAATCGCATGGTATGAACATCAGAGAGCAAGAGAGAGCGAGAGACAGTCTCGTAGAATGGAGAAAGAAAAAGAGGCAAAGTAGGCAGACCAACCGTCTCAACAACATCTTGCCCAAGCAGAATGGTGTGGCTAATCCCTCTGGGACACTCATCTTACTCATCATTGCCTGGAAAACCAACAGGGCCGCCCGCAGAAACCTTCTATAATCTCAACTTTTTTCGAACCGTTTTTGTTTTTTTGTTTGTTAGGTTTTTTTTCAAATATTTCATTATTATAAAAAACCAGGTTAACATAAAGATCACAAAAACAAATTGCCTAGTCTTGTTTCCTGGAATTAGCTTTTTAGGCATCGGACGGAACTTGTTTTTCCTTGCTGACGTGCACAGGAGAAGATTAAAACAGCGGTGTTTCAAATTTGCACTCAATTGCCAGAATGCCTCCCTTAGGCCCTGAGGAAGTGTCCCTTGGTGAATGACACACACACACACACACACACACACACACACACACACAGAGTTATAATGCAAGAATTGCTGGTACATCTCTTATCATAGCTCCACTTAGAGAGATACTATTACCATTTTTTAATGAGGGGGAAAAAATCCAACTGAAACTATAGATTTTATTTTTTATCGATAGACTAAACAGTTGGTTTTTTTTTGCAATCAGTATTAATAATATCAGTATAGAATCATCTCATATCTTGGTCACATCATCTGGTCGCATGAATAAATAGAGAATAAAGTGTAAGAATAAGGGATATTCTATGCTGGGGCCCATTCAGTGACGCCATGAAGTCAAGAGTCAACAGTCTGTGTTGAGGATTACACAGAGATACTGAAAGACAAACGTTTAATCCGTAAAGTCCTTGAAAGCCCCCCCCCCCATCCAACTCTGAGCTCACACACACACGCACGCACGCACACACACCGCGCACGCACGCACACACACACACACACACACACACACACACACACGGTTTTATACTGTATATCTGTGTGACACACACACACACACACACACACACACACACGGTTTTATACTGTATATCTGTGTCACACACACACACACACACACACACACACACACACGGTTTTATACTGTATATCTGTGTGACACACACACACACACACACACACACACACACACACACGGTTTTATACTGTATATCTGTGTCACACACACACACACACAGACAGGAGAAAAACAGCCTAAATGTCCAAAACAGAAAAACATTTTCCCAACAAGTAACTTCTCTTGGACCTGGGGGCACCGGCTCAGATGTGGTGTGAGACTGGGGGTGGGATGGTGACCACCACGTGACCTGATCAATGCGGATCAATATTGATCCAGCGGTCTACTTTACTTTTATGCACGGGGGGGGCGTCGATGGACCGATGACACCACAAAGTACACCGAACGCAACTTAAATATTTACTGCCCCCCCCCCAAAAAAAATAAACAAAACAAACAAAAAAACCCCAAAACAAACAGCAGCACTCAAAAGCACCCAGCATCCGTTGCCCCCTTCGCGACTTGGATCGACGGGACACCAATAAACAGGAATCCAACTGGAGTGTATCGATCGACAGTCACAGAGCAAACCACCTCGGCGGACTTGAAGCTAAACAACTACATGAATGAGCGACAAAACCCCCCGCGGGGGCTGGCGCTGTACTTACGGAGTCTGCCGCAGCTCAAACGGCCTCAGAGCGAAGTCATCGCTCGGCGCCTGCGACCAAGACGTCAGGTCGGGGCTCGCGGATAATAATTAGATCATTCTGGCCCACGGGCAGTCGGCGGCGTTCGCAGCCTCGTTCGCGCCTGTTCTCTGACAAGTTGCGAGCGTGTTATCCGCCCGCCGGGCGCGGAGAGAGGCCGCCGAACCAACCCTGAACCAGTATCTACCGCTCTCTCTCTCGTGCTGATTCGTACACCGTCGTCGAGCGTGGCTCCGCGCGGCTTGTCAGAACGAAGCGTTTACGTTACAATGGTTTGTCGCTGTGACGCCAGGTCACTCTACGAGGGCCCGTCAACGCAGCATAGGGGCAGTGGACGGAGCGCCGCCCAGCTGACTTCAGGTCGGACGCTGAACTGCCGTCCGCGACAGGAGTAAGAAGCGATATTTATCAACTATCTTATCGGACGCCACAATATGGTTTTAGTATCATTTATTTTCCAAACGGATAAAATAGTTAATAATAATTTTTTTTATTGCTTATGTGTTTTATTTGAACGTGAATGTATATATTCCTTGGTGCACACAATGTTCATTTTTCTTTGATTAAGAGAATAAAAGTAGTGCTGAACAGTCATAAATAGTTTTACACGAAGACTTATTTCTACCGGTTCCAGAGAGGTTGAAATGCATACGTTACTGGAGATAGTTACCATGGTGCCCTCTATTGCCTTCACCGAGTAAACGACGTTCATGGGCTGTAGAATCCTAACGTCAATTCTCATTGAACAAAACTTGGATCAATAAAGGATGCCCTTATCCTGACCTTGACATCTTGTTGTGGTGATTTTTTTCAACTGTACTGCGATATATTGATATGATTTGACTTGCTTAAAAACCTATTAATTCACCTTTGAATTAGAAATAAAGCAGCCTTTTTTTTTTTTTTTAAGCAGACAGGTCTAGGCCTTGGGGAATATTGGGAGATATTTAAATGTGCCCTTTCTCCTTGAATAAAAGCCCAAAGTAGAAAATAATCTTTATTTCAACTTTAAAAACAGCACATTTAGAAAAGGCAAAGATGAATAACAAAACCGTTGGACTTATATCGGACAGAACTTTGGACATTTCTCGAGTACTGTGAAGTCAATGAGAACAAACATTTTCTGGTGTCGGGACAATTCTTGTCCAGGAGAGGGTTTGTTAGCATTGTGTGACAAACGATTACTTTAGCCTTGGATTAAAAACGCTACGGCGAAATGCAGTTCATTTCAATGTAGGCAAGGTTACTTAAGACGTCTAAAATCTTATACACCGATTGCAAAGACCATAGCTGGAGGGAGATGGAATTGTCTATATTACAGGCGTGAACTGACAGCGGACTACAACTACTACAACTACAACTTCCCCGCCTTCTTGAACTTGCTGAGCAGTCCGTCATCTGCTCTCAGGGGGAAGCAGAGGGTGCGGGTCTTGTAGAACCCGGGGTCTGACTGGAGGTTCTGGATGACATCGGCGAGGAGGTGGGCCCGCTCCACACTGCAACCACGCACGTCGAAGGCCAAGGCGGTGAAGTGGATGTGCAAGTGGTAATAGGACGGCTGGTAGTGCAAGTAGACCCTCAGCTTGCTGGCCGGGAGGCCGTAGCGCTGCAGGATGGCCTCCTGAGACGGAAAAAGGGGATGGTCTGTTCAATATCATAAAGAAGCTTTTTAACACCTTATCTTTTCAAGATATGCTTTAGCACTAAGTTCACAGAGGAGCCTCGCACTCAATCGCACCATGCCCTTTCTGGAGATGTTCTGAAGAAGTGGCAGATGGTCTGCCGTTAGGTCCCTGAGACTCTTGATGTCCCTTTGGTGTACTATGGCAATCAGGTACAGATCATCAAGCTGGAAAAGAAGAGATCAAATCAAGCAGCATTAGAAAGCTGAATACAGGGTTCAAAACAACATTCAAGAACTTCAAATACCTTTTTTAAAGCATAATCTTAGCCCCCCCCCCCCCCCACACACACACACACCCACTTTCAAGCACTTCAGCACAAAAGTGTCTATTTTCATGCTATTCCAGCACTTTTATTTCTGAGGGCGAAAATCAAGCACTTCATGGACCCAGTGAGAACCCTGTGAAAAAGATATTAGCTCACTTAGCTCAGCAAACTGGGACATGAGGCAGAAGAAGACCGACAGCTGATCTGCTCGCTCACCTGTTTTTGGTCCCATTTGAAATCAGGCAGGAGGACGAAGCCGACACCCGGGTCCGGGTCTTCGTAAACAATCCGTTCAACTTCCGCCTTCTTCTCCAGGATATTGTGGACCCACTGGTGGAAAGAGTGGGCGGCGACACCATCAGGGTCAACACGCTTGGCAGCGACACCAGAATTGAATGGACAGGGTAGTGCCAATGACACTGACCTGCACACTGAAGCTCTGCTCCTGAATGTAGGGCAGCGTGATGGAGAGATAGTCCTCTCCTGACTCCTCCACCAGGAAGCTCTCTTGAATCTGGTATTTCTTCACATGTTTCTCTGTGGCAGGACAAATCACAGTGGTCTTCATCTCTGCATGTAAAAAAACAAAAAAACAAAAAAGAATAGCATTTACATTTGGTTTAGAATTTTGATCAACTTCTAGTTACCAAAGTAGAACATTACGACTGCACATGGTGATTTCCAAGTCAAAGTCCAATGTTGTACTGAAAGGACGACCGGACCCAACCTGAGCACCAACTGGAACAAATGACCAATTTTGACATTTGTACATTGGATGCGATCCTGAACAGCATCTATAGGCTGCCTTGTGTATTTTAGATGATATCGATAAAACACAGCATGCAGGATCACACCGTTGAGGTGAGCAGGAGGCTGGAGCTGATAGGTGCTGTAGATGTCATTTTGCATCTCCAGCTTCAGCTTGGCTCCAGAGAGCATCTCAGCCAGGGTGTCCTCTCTGATGGGGGTCTTCTCAAGGATAACCACTGCCTCCCGGTCCGCCAGCTGAGGACAGAGGACGAGGACAGTTAAAATGGGCAGTTTCTATTTTATTCCATCCAATCGGATAAATCGTTGACAGAGATCCTTGCAGACAAAGGTAGTTCTTAGAAACTACTGTGGGTGCAATGGGTAGAGCAAGAAAAGCAATGTCATGAATGTCATAGCATGGTTAACATAAATAAATAAATAAATACATATGTATGTATGTATGTATTTCAAGATATATACACACACACACATACACACACACACACACACACACACACACACACACACACACACACACGATCCATTATAAATAACATAAGAACTACAACGGCAGAACTTTTGCAGTGAGGGCTTTCATTTTGAAAAGCTGCCCACCTGCTAGCCTGTGATGCTAATGCCCCAAACCTGGTGGGGAAGGAACGCTCTTTAGGCAATCACAATAGAAAAACAAAGAACTTCCACCTTTGAACGACACGGAAATAAATGACGTAACGTAATGTAGGAAGAAACGATGGCTTCACATTAAAGTTCGTGAACATCACACTTCGCCGCATTTTTGGCGATCTTCCATTGTTACTGTTAACTGTTTTCACTTGACGAATGGCCACATCTCAAAACGAGCTTTGAGGTAAAAACGGACACTATCAAAGTCCGCCGTTGTAAACACCGCATCTTGTTTTCTTTCGGTAGGTTGCGGACCCCATTGACAACCAACCTTTCCATGAATGAAGATAGTTTTCTCCAATGCGGAATCTCTCAGAACGGTGGTCGTCTTGAAAGCGGCAAGGATATTTCTGTCCGTGCGTCCCTCTCCATCTTGGCCAGCCTTGTGGTCGCTTCTGAATCTCTTCGCTTTTGCCGATGGCTCGTCACTTCCAACGGCACTGCCCAGCGTGGCGTCCGCCATGTTTGTTGACAAGGAATGCCGCCGTTTCCAGGACGAGTGAGCGCGGGCTGAAGTTTACGTCACATACTGACGTTCTCACGGGTGCGTTCGTGGATGCCGGAACTCGGAAAACTCAAACCCGGAAAAGTCACAGTGACATGGGGCGCACACGTCAAGTTCCTTTGCATCATTTTAACGTTAACGGTTTTAACGGTTAAACGTTCGTGTAGGACGATCTGTAGCTCGTAGAATTCACAAGTTTGCCAAACAAACACAACTTGACTGCGTGCGTCCATGTTTTCCCGAACAGAGGCGAAGGGATACATTACGCTCGGGCGTGGGTGTTACCGAGTCCAACTGGGAATTGACGATCTTCGCGTTTGTGCGGAACGCAGCATCACAACGTGTTTGTCATTTTTGACATTGCTTTGAATTGACGCCTCGCATCTCTCCATCCAATAAATCATACGAAACTCAACCTCATGCTATATCCACAAAGCCTCTGAAGATTAATCTGCTTGTATTTATTTTATTTTATTTTTTATATTTTACGCGATTTTATGCCAATTACTCCACACGGGCCTATGTTTCTGTTCGCTATTCTATCAGCAGATGATTCCTCTCACATTTTTGTATTATGTTGTTCAATAAAATGTTCTTTTTTCGCAGTGAAAACATGTATTTGTTCATTTTCTTTTTGTATTTCTTACTATTTACATCATCCTGACAGGTATAACATAAGAGAAGATAACATAGCACTTTATTTATCCCCCGAAGGAGAAATTCAAGCGTTGCAGAAGCTCAATGGGAAATTGTACATAGGAACAGGAGCGATATACAGTGTACATACAATAAGCAATCGACAGTGAAACATTGAATAAGTAATAATAATAATAATAATAATAATAATAATAATAATAAGAAGAAGAAGAAGAAGAAGAAGAAGAAGAAGAAGACTATATGGCTCAGACTGTTAAAGCATATATATTTAAATCAAACGCGAGAGAATAGTGTTATTGTCGTTATATCAAATGACCGTGACACACAGTCACACAGACACTAGTTATTTCTATTGGTCCCTATTTTGTCGACGTTTTACAATGTTACGCTATGAATAAAGTTTAAAAATAGACACGAAACCCATACATTTGATGTGTAACGCTATTGTTTTTTTAAATTAAAATAAGAATACTTATTATTATTATTATTATTATTATTATTATTATTATTATTATTATTATTATTATTATTATTATTATTATCTTTTGCGTTTCGGGAAATGATTGGCATTACGTATAACTACGTAACGGAACAACGTTGGTGGGTGGGGCGACATGTAAAGCGA
Source organism: Zeus faber (assembly GCF_960531495.2). Classification (NCBI taxonomy): domain Eukaryota; kingdom Metazoa; phylum Chordata; class Actinopteri; order Zeiformes; family Zeidae; genus Zeus; species Zeus faber. The sequence goes on along the minus strand of NC_137199.1, from coordinate 4,161,336 downwards.
CCAATTAAATCAGACGAGGCTGCAGACGCCGACAATCAGGAAGTTATTTAATGACCAAACGCGCCGCTCTGTGTTGACACTACCTGATGGTGGCGGATGGCGCCGGAGCTCCTCCAAATACCATATTAAGTCCCCACTACTAAGCGCCCCTTTTTTTTTTTTTGAACTTTTCCAGCAATATGTTTTCACCGCTTCAAAGATGTATTTGCCTGCTGGTTCTCTACATTTTGACTCCCCGGGCCGTGGAAACCAAAGGTAAAAATCACCAGACGCTCACTAACTACAGTATCCGGGGATGAATAAATGATCTATCCAATCTACCATAGTTCGGTGCCTCTTAACAAACCTAACATCATGTCGTCTGCGCAAAGTGCAGCTGAGTGAGTTGCTGCTTGGATGAATAGTCCACTGTGGACCGTATCAACATGCTTTTCTCATTCCAGAGAGGAGGAATGTCCTTTTCATTATGGCAGACGACCTCAGGACATCATTGGGCTGTTATGGAGACCCAGTTGTAAAATCACCAAATATTGACCAACTGTCTTCCAAGAGCCAGGTGTTCCTCAATGCCTACGCTCAGGTATCTTTCATTTATCAACCATATTTCTTCTTATTTCTTTACAAATGATCATTAAAGTTAAAGTATTGTGTGTGTCTGTGTGTCAGCAAGCGGTGTGTGCTCCCAGTCGCACTTCCATGTTAACTAGCCGCAGACCAGACACTACCAGACTCTACGATTTTAATTCATATTGGAGAACACATGCTGGAAACTACACTACCCTGCCACAATATTTTACATCCAGAGGGTACATCACCAGGTCTTTGGGCAAGATATTTCATCCAGGTTAAGTAACTTTTTATGAAATCAATTATTTGTACTTATTTTTATGTTTTTACCTCAATATTTGGACCATATCAAGATGGAGTAGTTTTTATCATATCGATTAATCACTCTGAACTCTGGTAATTTAAAATATAAAAGAACATTTATTTTGCTCAAATTATGGTTTTAATGACTATTTTGCTATATTTAAACATAGCACACCATGCAAATGTCAAAATTTAAACACCATACCACTGACTATGAGCCATAATACTGAAATAATGCCCAGCACCCATAATGGACTTTTTGTTTGGTCTTCAGGCGTCGCCTCCAACCATACTGACGACTACCCCTATAGCTGGTCTGTTCCTCCGTATCACCCACCCTCATTTAAATATGAAAATAAAAAGGTGAGCTCATCTCCTCGAATCTCCAGTTATTTAAGTTTTGTTTTGTGTCTGTCTTCCTTCCTTTTCCAGATGAAATTAATATATCTAGCTTTAAATTTGAATGTTTTGCATAGTCCGTTTAGTCAAACTCAACATGGTTCCTGGCTAAAACCATGTCACAAAGAACATTTTGGGGTTTTTACAATTGCTGATGTGCACACCTGTTTTATTGGCTATCCTCTAATATCAGTATAACTATTACAGTACAAATATTAGCAATATGTGAGCAAATATTGCTTATTTTTTGCTTTTGCACAGCTGTAGGAGAGAGCAAGTAGTAGTTCCCAATAAGCTAAGCCGCTAAGCCAGATTTCAGTGGCTCTCTGTACTGTATGTACAGAACAGTACAAATTTGTAAAGCAAAATTTAAGAAAAACATTTACATAAAACACTGGTATGGATATGAATAGAGGTTCAAGCTCATTAAGCATGCCTATGTTTTCTGTACACAGTGTACAGTGTACAGGGGAAGTGTTGGAAAGTGTGTAGAGGAAGATCTTGGAGAAGATGCGCTCAGTGAACATGGACCGTTTATTGATGCAAACAGAGGAGACTGACTGTGAACCAAACACACTTCCCATTTTTTATTTCTAGATGTGCAGAGGATTGGATGGTAAACTCCACGCCAATTTGCTGTGTGCTGTGAATGTAACAGAACAGCCTGCAGGAACCCTTCCTGACCTGGAGATTACAGAGGAGGCGTTAAAATTCCTCAGCGCTAGGGGCATGGATGATGCTCCCTTCTTCCTGGCTGTGGGCTTTCACAAACCTCATATTCCGTTCAGGATACCGCAGGTACAAACACATCCCCTTTAAGTATTCAGAGTTCAAGCTTCATGTGGATGGTTTTGTTTTTTTCATTGTCATTTTTCAGAAAATGTGTCATATTTTATAGTAAGTGTTCTCATTGGCCTGCTTTTATATGTGATTCATTTAACTCTCTGTATTTGTATTCTTTGGCCTTCCCTTGTTTAAATAAAGGTATCTATCATCCTTTAACATTGACTTGATGCAGTGCTATATTTATGTGTTTCAGGAGTACCTGACCCTGTATCCCATAGATCAAATGACACTGGCTCCTGACCCTGCTGTTTCGCCACTCCTTCCTCCTGTGGCCTATAACCCCTGGATGGACCTGAGGAAGAGAGAGGATGTGTATGAGCTCAACACCAGCTTCCCCTTTGGACCCATCCCTAAAGACTTCCAGGTATGTATTGTCCCCCAAGGTCAGTCTGCTTTATTTTTCTATCCACTTAGAACCATCCATTCCATACCTCCTAACCCATATTATATCTATTTCAGCCCATCATCTATGTCTTTATAGTTAATCTCTCGGGAGGCCATTTTAATTTCAATAAATAAGTCTATGGATAAAATATTGAATTTGACTATTGGACAAACTCCTGTTACTGATTTATACAAAAATACAACGAGAAGAACTTTGTTGAGGCTGGTCATTCTTCAGTTCTGGGGTTTTTCTCCTTCCCTGATATCTTTTCAGTTACGTATCCGTCAGCACTATTTTGCCGCCGTTTCCTACGTGGATGCCCAGGTGGGAAGAGTGCTCAGTGCTCTGGATGAGGCTGGACTTGCCAACCATACCATGGTGGTCTTCACCTCGGACCATGGTGACTATATCTTCACACAAACACGCCACCAATGTTTTTTATTTTATTTTTAGATGGACCTGAAATTTGTTATTATACAGTAGGGTTGAGCGATTAATGAAATTCAAATCGACATCACAATTTAATACAATGCAATCGTCAAATCGCAAAGGCTGCAAAAAAGAAGACGAAAAAAAAAGAAAAAAAAACTTTTTTTTTTTTTTTTATGATATAAAAGAAAAATTTGCGGTGCCCCCCCCCCCCCCCCCCCCCCCCCCCGGGGCAGGGATAGGGATTGATCAGAGCGCAATCTGCGCACTTGTCTCCTTCTCGGACAGTACAGACGATGCACCCACCAGAGATGGGGTGCCACAACTGTGTCTTTCTTTATTTTATGTCTCCTTATGGAATGAAACAGTGTGTTTGTTTCTCTGACTCTCTCACCCCTCTCTTACCTGCTGGCAAAGCCCGGAAAACGCAAGGCTTGAAGTTAAATCAATCAGTCAATATTCTACTGTGATTGAAGGTTTTTGTTTTTACAATTCAATAGTTAAATAAGGATACAGTATGTTATTCATATCCATTCAATTCTCATTTCATCATAACACGTAGGCCTGGCCTACAGGAAAGTGCAGTTCATATGTTGACTGTGTCCAATGTTGTGTTGGTCATGCTATAATGATTTATTGCTTGTGTTTAGAGAATAATACAGAAGATGAGGAACTTTAACAAATCGCGTACTAAATCACAATATTGGTCTAAAGAAATCACAACTAAGTTAGGGTCAGCCAAATCGTTTTGCCCTATTATATAGCGATGCAGGTTCATTTTCTAGTCATTGCTTTTTGGCAATCTTTTTAGAAAATATAAAATTTCAACCAATAAATGTCCCATCCAACAAACTGGGTAAACAAAAATAACTCAAAATTCAGAAATGACACTGAATGAAATAACTCTTAATTTACGGCAATTAATTTTGAAAGTTCACTGCTAATTAAATTTGTATCAATATCAAAATGATTAGCAATGTTAGAATTCAAGTACTTGCTATTTCAAATTAATAATAGCTTTATTGGATGGCCTACTCCCACCCACTACTTTAAGACAAGTCTATTTATGCCATTTCCCTTAAATCGGCACATGTAAATTAGCTTATTTGTCGTGTTTGTAATGTAAATTGAGTTTCGAAGTGGATTAGAAATGATTTATTGGATTACGATGAAATGGGTTCCTTCCTGATTCCTGAACATTTCATATTCAATTCCCCTTGAACCACTAGATGGCAGTGTAGTGACAGCACTGTGTGCGTTTACGCCACACGAACACACATTTGGTGAAGCGGGTGCCTTTACAAACTGGAAAAATCTCTGTATTTTTAATTCCTCCACCACATCCTTCATTCCATTGTGACCCAGAAACATTCTTTTTTTTTTTTTTGTCTTTTTGGCCCTCTCTCTGTCTTGAGGGAGCCGAGAAGATAAGAAGCTGCTTAAAACCTCTCCAGGCATTCAGTGGAGGATGCTCCTGTGTAGCCTCTCCAGAAAGTAAACCATATCATTATTTCACATGCAGCAGCAAACAACATAATGCTACGTTAATTAGGGAGGGAGGGGTGCGAGTGGGGGTCTGTATTGCATCGCCTCTGAGAGAGCACACAAGGAGACTTCACTTTTGTGTTGGAGTGCAAATCTAGTGATTCAGTGGAAAAAGTTTGTTATATTTTCCTTCGCTTCTATGAGGTAGTTACTCAAAACATTCAAAACAAGTTCACCAAAACCAGGAAATGTAAGCCTCCTACCCTCCTTCCGTGTGGGTTGTTTATTCCCCTTTGACACGTCTTTCTGTACGTTTTAGCGTTATTTGAAAAGGACTACATGCTTGTTTTGCACTGGCCCACCAGCCAGTGTGCTGGTTTTCCATTGACACTCACGGCAGGGGGCTCGCTACCACGGCCAAGGCGTAAAGACTCCCCCCACCTCTGCGCTGCACTGGCGTTGTGGTTTCCTGATTGGAAATGTGCCTTCTCTCCCCGTCGCCTTGGGCTCAAACGTGGTTCTGCTATCCAACACTTTCTGTTGTTTCTTGTCCTGAGCAAAATCCCGAGGAATAAAAGAAAAAATAAAGTCCTTCTTGTTTGCATGTTTAGTTTGGTTTTATTTCTTCTACTACAGCTTCTACTACCTTTACTGGAATTATTGTTGTTTTTATTCTTTGTTGTACGGTATCTCTACTCCAGGCTGGTCCCTGGGTGAACACGGAGAATGGGCCAAGTACTCCAACTTTGACGTGGCGACGCGCGTCCCCCTCCTCTTCTACGTTCCTGGGGTCACCGAAGCTCCCGATTTGTTGGGAGAGGACTCCACCTTTCCCTTCGTTGATGTATTCAGCCCGTCGGAGAAGAGATTTAAAGGCAAGACCGTTTACCCTTTGGTACTAAAAGGGGGGAAAAAAAGCAGTTCAAATGATTACATACGGATGCTCTTAAATGAGTGGCTGGCTGATTTAGACGTATGAGGAAACAAGTCACTCATCATCTTCCTTTCTGCGTCCAGCTAAGAGTGTGGTCCGAAACGTGGCGGAGCTGGTCGACGTCTTCCCCACAGTCTCCTACATGGCTGGCCTGGGAGCTCCACGGCCCTGTCCAGATGTCTCCTTCCAGGTAGTTAAGAGATGAATATTTGTCCATAGAGATCTCCTCCATTTTTAACAGCGGCCAAAGGGATCCTTCAGTGTCTTCAGTGTTTTCGACTTCCTCTGGTTGTGTTTTTGTTTTTCGCCCCTAGGTTGAACTGTGTACGGAGGGAGACAACCTGGCCTACACCTTCAGACGGAGAGAGAGGGGGAAGGACGAAGAGGACATCGCTTTCAGCCAGTACCCCAGGCCCTCTGACACCCCCCAGGTACAGACGGAGTGGTGGTGGAAGGTGTGGTGGTGGGGGGGTCAGAATTAAGGGATTCACAGGTGTGTTGAAGGTTGTATTCACAGAGAGAGGACGAGAGCGTCGCTATCTAAACTGATGCCTCTGCATCGCAAAACGTCTGCTCCAGCTATATTATTAAAGGGCAGAGATTTTGGTGCTCAAACTGGGATTTGTTAAAGCAGCACTGTAACTTTTGGGGGTTTGCGCCCCTACAGTTTATAAGTGCAATTACACCACTGTCGTAAAATGATTTATTTTACCGGACAAATTTGAATCTTATCGGTCACATTTCAATAACAGTCTACGTTACAAACGCAGATATAACGTACAGCTCGGTTGCAGGGGCCCTTGCAAGGACCTCGCTCGGCTCTAGCTAGCGCTCGCCCCTAGCTCCGGGGGAGCCATGGGCTGGGAGAGAGGGCGTGGGTATTGGGCCCCCTGCTACCGGTGTGGGTACCAGATGTGCTCTGCCTGGCAGATGAGCTCGCGAGTCAGAGGGTGAAACAAACCCCGTGGCTCAATGAAAGTGACGTGGGACGTGTCTCATCCGCGCCACTGAGGTGGAGCGGCTACGTTTCATATGATAATACCGGACATTTTGACAGGCAAGTTTATAATTTATCGGGGTTTTTTTGCCAGGCAAAAAAAACTGCCTAATTTCCAGAGCCAAACATCACAGAAGAGGCATATATTACAAGTCAGTGTACCATCAAAATGATTTTGAGGTTGTTATTTTGAGGTAAAGAAGTTACATAGTGCTGCTAAAACAGAGGTAAATATCTTTGCTGTGTCTTGCTATAGGACTGTCTCCCAAAAAAATGCGCCATTGAAGCTCCGATTATGCTTTTCAGTGGTTTATTGGAGTGGAGAAAATTAAACTCGTGGCTCTCCTATTGGTTTCAAGTCTTGTTCAGATTACTCAGTGAATCTCTGGAGGGGTGTTTATGGGTGTGACTGCAATTGCCACTTCATTAGAATTTTCTTTGACCGATTGCCGCACTTGCAACCCTTATCTGCCGCTGTAAACAAACACACCAAACAACATTGGGAGTGTTGAGTGCGGGCCTGCGCTAGCTTTTAATGTCTTCGGCGAACAAGGTTTTTCTAGCGGACGCCCCGCTTGCATAAACACAAAGTCCTCTAAATGATAATACAACTGTTCATTCATATGGAACCGGCCGAATCATCTGATCCTCGTATCTGTGCTCGTTTCAACGCCTGCCAGCGGCACGGGATCGGTGAATTTAAGACGTGCAGGTGACTCTTGTAGCCGCGGCGGCTAAAAGTCTGTGCGCGGTTGGCTTGGCCAGCTGCCATTAGCTCATCAGCAGCTCTGCAGCGACCTGGCAGGTGCAGGGTTTCAAACCACGGCAGTGGAAAGGTAGTTGCACCGGTAGCAGCGGGAGAGACGGTGCCCATACCACTTTTCCGTGTTGATCCATTAGGTGAACTCCGACCTCCCCAACCTCGAGGACATAAGGGTGATGGGTTACTCTCTGCGCTCCTGGGACTACAGATATACCCTGTGGCTGGGCTTCAACCCCGAAACCTATAAGGTAGCGGTAAAAAGCGGCACATTCATAAAAGTGACGACATTAAAACCCCCCCCCCCTCCCGCGCATCAAGTTTCTCACCATGTTTTTTTTTTTTTCTTTCCCCCCTTCCTCTCATGGAGGTGAACTCGAGCGACGTGCACAGCGGGGAGTTATATATGCTGGAGGAAGACCCCGGCCAGGACAACAACCTCTACGACGGCTCCGATCTTGGCCTGATGATGAGGAAGATGACCGGCCTTCATCGCGTGAGTTGATGGCATTATTAGCCCTTTCAGTCATTACAGCGTGATGTTGCACGGTTCAGATCTTACTGTTGTGACATTGCCGTGTTGTTTTCTGACCCCCCCCCCCCCCCAGCATGTGAGCCTGCAGAAGAGCATGAGGCTGCAACTCCTCTACCTCACAGCAGGAATAAAAACGAGTAGAAGGAAGGCGTGACGCTTCGGGAGGAAGAGACTATAATGGGAAAACACAGATTTGGAGGAGGGGGGCGTTGAAGCCAGCACGAAAGGGAAGAAATCTGGACTGCTCTGTTCTGTCTGTTAAATCAAGCCATGGAGTCTTCAGACTTTGGAACTGGGATTATGTCCAACAGTATGTTTGCCACAGGGAACGCCCTTTGTTGCGTTTTGATACTGACAATGTTTAAAGTATGAGAGGGTAACATTGAGCCACTGGTTGCGTCGAAGTTGTGCGTTGGAAAAGTTGTTCTGGACTTTGAGCCACACACCCAGTTTACCAGGCAGTGGCTAAAGCAGTGTCTGCCCAACGTCTCGCAAAATACGGAAAAGTGACTGGGTGGTGGAAAAGAAGCCTTGACATTGGAAGCAAGGCTTTGTTTCCATTTCTCACTCTAATAGAATTTACAAAGGCTCCTTTCACATTTTTGATTGTCCATTCATATACTGTGTGTATATATAGCACAATTAACATGTAGTACTATAGGAGCTATGGAGCCTCCTTCACATCATTTGAGGCATTTTTACATCCAAACAATATTCTTATCAAATCAGAGATTCAACTGCCTTCGCTCTTGTCGTTATGTTGAAACCATATTTACGTACTGTATTTATTCAGCCTAGATGTTTGGTGATAGATTTTTATTTTCTTTTTGCCACTTAAACAAAGGGATTAATGACAAAGGGGAATCTGTGTAGATTTGCACTGTACATCATGAAATGTTCTTATTTGTGTACAATATTGCAAATATTACAAAATGGAAATCTGATCAATTTCATGATTGAGATATTTGGGATGTTCTGTGGAACTGGAGTCCTTTGCGTTCCATATTGAAGTTTGCGGCATTGAACTCTCTCAGCAGTTTCTTTCTGTGTTAGATGTAAATATTTTGTAAGTGTCAGTGATTGTTGGCTTTTATTGGTTTAGGAGGGAAACAAACTTGTTATCTGGGTTAAATTAAAGATATCGATACAATGTCTGCATGTGCATCAGAAGGACCTCCCATGCTGCCTCTCCATCATGCTTGTCGGTAGTTTTAAATTATTTTATTTATTTATTCTTAATGCAGGCGAAGGGGAAAACCAACAACTCTATGCAGTGGAAATAATTCACATTGGAGACTAGGCAAGGACATGTTGATAAATATATTTATGTGCTCAATCGATTTTTGGATTTGTTTAAAAAAAACATTTCTGTGAATCATCTTTAATGAAGTGTGTGTGTGTGTGTGTGTGTGTGTGTGTGTGTGTGTGTGTGTGTGTGTGTGTGTGTGTGTGTGTGTGTGTGTGTGTGTGTGTGTGTGTGTGTGTGTGTGTGTGTGTGTGTGTGTGTCCCTCAGATAGAATTCATTTTTGGCTCTGAGCGCAGAAGGTTAGAGCTGGCTAGTGAGGTCCTCTGAGACACCATTATGTTTACTGTTTTCTTCCTCCTTCTCTCCCTCTCAGCCTGCTTTCTCTAAACCACTCTGGAGTGAAGCGGTCGCATTCATTTGTAGCGCTGTCAATTCAATAAGCGAAGGCTTGCAAGGAAACCAAGCTGATGACATTGTCATTGCCTTTGGTGGCAATTCAAGAATTGTAATTTAATTCTTTCTTAAGGATGGGTTCACCGGTTTTCGATGCTGGTCTTATTAAAATGTTGCTTCCCTTCCTCTTAATGGTTCATGGCACAACCTCGCTGAGTGCATTACGATTGAGGGACTTAACACTCTGCTGCACCTTCTCATCGTGCATTAATGTGGTCTGATGGGGGCAGACGTTTAAGCCTTGATTAAAAAAAAGTTGGACTGGGAAGCTTACAATTTAGTCAGACTTTGTTATACCGAGGGGAATAAAATGGAAAATGACCGCAAACTCCATTATATCAGGTGTTTACTTTCTCTGACATTCTGCAAATGAGCTCTTTCAGCTACATCCACACATTATTTTAGAGACTAGAAACAGCAAGGTGTGACACTTCCTACTGCAGCCAACGTTATCCTTTGGATGTACTGCATTTATTGCAAAAAGTGATATTGCTGTTATTCAAAACAAACACTGCACTATAATGTGAGTTTCCAGTTTTCTAAAATGAGTTTGAGCCTTTTATTTCAGGCCTAAACGTTTGCCCCATTGGACTACATTTAAGAACAGTAAGACAGCACCACCATCCTGGGTCTCATCTCCAACAATGATGAGGCCCCCTACAGAGAGGAAATCAGCGTCTTGGCGACGTGATGCCATGACAACAACCTCAACGTCTGCAAGACTAAGGAGATGATGATGATGGACTTCAGGAAGCAGCAGGGGAGGGGTTATGCCCCCATTCACATCAATGGAGCTGAAGTGGAGAGAGTCTCCTGCTTCAAGTTGCTCCGGTGTGTTCATAATAGAGGACCTGACCTGGTCCAGGCGAGTCGACCTGGCGGTAAAAACTGCTTAAAAGCGCCTATACTTCCAGAGGAGACTGGAGAAGTTTGGCATGTCTGCCAAAACTCTCACCAACTTTTGCAGGTGCAACAATGAGAGCATCCTTACTGGCTGCATCACTGCATGGTACGGCTGCTGCTGATCGCAAGGCCCTCCAGAGGGTGGTGAAGACAGCGGAGCACAACATCAGCTGCCAGCTCCCCTATGTCCAAGGCATCTCTACACACAATGCCATAGGACTGCAGGTTAAGTCATAAGGGACTACAACCACCCAGGCTAAGGACTGTTCATGTTGCTGCCGTCTGGTAGATGCTACCGGAGCATTTGAGCACCGAATATCGGACTCACAAACAGTTTTTATCCCCAGGCCATCAGGCTCCTTAACCAGCAATACTAAGCTGCTGATCATATCGATGACACATGAACAATTCTACATATGCTCTAGTCAATTGCACATTCATTGTCAATAACCTTATTTAATGAACATATTCATAAGCACACCTCCACATTATATAATGATATTTAATTTGCTTTGCTTTTACCCCCATTTGTCTGGCCAATATTTATGTATATCTGTAACTTTCACACATGTGCAGGGCTTTCGGCCAGTGCTTGCTTGTTTTGTTTTTTCAGTCCACTCTGTCTACACCCCGTTTTTACATTACCTGGAACTGCTGCTAGTTATTATTATTATTATTATTATCAACATTATTATTATTATTATTATCTTTTATTATGTATATATTTTTGCTAGTTTTGCCCTCATTTGTTGACTCTTTTTAACAATTGAATATCTTCTTTCAATGCCTTCTACATAGTTGTTGCTTGCCTTGTCAACAGAATCACCCTGTGTTATACTATGCATTTGATAAAACTCTTTGACTTTAATAAGCTGCAGCAGCAGCTTCTTAAATCTGCAGATTAGTACGTTTCTCATTAGTAAAGTGTTCCATGAACACATTTGAATTAAGCCTGCATTGGGGGGCAAAATGGCAAAGGGCAAACATACTGCTTAAAGTATGATTCAATTTGAAGCAGATATTTGCAACGATGGAGTGTGCTACAACCCAATGGCTTTCCAGATGATCGATACACCCACCAAGTGAATTTGTGGTTATGAGTCGGCTTCTCTGTCATCTGGACACACTTTGTAAGTAACTACAAAGGCAGCGGGCTGTGTCTGTGGTTTCCCTCGATTAATCATTAATCATTAATGATCGAGTGCTTTCAGTTTAGTGATTGGCATACTGGGAGCCAAATAGTGCTTACTATTTTTTTCCATTAAACCAAAATTGACTCTGCATTTTTTATTTTTTTTATATATTCATGCCTGTGCACGCTGTGCCAGTGTTTGGTCTCAAATTGCTCCCAGTGCCTGTGTATAATGTCTGCTTATTGCTTCGGTGGTTTCATTAGATCAATATTTATCATCTCACCCAGTGATCCCTGACCACCGCCACATTGATCCACTGATAGCAATTCCATTACGCTTTACACTCATTGTATTTATCTCCCTGTTTGGCCAATGCCCCTCTTTCTGTACCCCACCGATGTGTCTCCTCTTCTCTCCTGCTGTTTGTATCAGATGACATTTTTAAATATGAAAGGGGGTCAAGCAAGGCATGGCAGGCACACAGAGGTACATTTAACATCTGCTCTCCGGGGAAGCACACTTTTTTCAGTAAAACAACATGGAATCACCCATATTGATCGTGCCTTTATTTATTTTTTGACTTGACCATGGGATTTAAATTGGCCAATTTTTTTAAAGAATAAAAACGAAGTTACTTTATACCTTTAATTGTCCTTTTCTTTGGTTGCTTTCTGTGTTAGTATATATGAGCATAATTTGTTCATCTACGAGCACCATGATCTGGTCACCATGGGCGTCCTGATCGCTGGTGCGCCGAGGATGTGTTTTCATGAATATGCATATCTTGCCCAGAAAATCTGCGACCTCGATGCCCATCCACATTTAAAAAATAAAAAATAAAACACACCTGATAAAAAGGGGAATCAAGTGGAAAAGGGGAGGTGTATGCATGTTTACTGAGTGACTGTATTTCCTTGTACTATTTAAGGTCCTATATCTCATAATTTGAAATCGTTCTGCTAAACCCGACACTGTTCATACATTAATAAAGTTATAATACACCTGACATCCAGGTGCCCCGCGCTGAGCACACTCAGCTACGTGGATGGGTGCTGGGGGCTCGCAGCAGGGTGGGGTGTCTGGCCAGTTGTGGTGGGGTGGGCCTCGCCCTTGCGCGGGGCATGGGTGGGCGTGGGGGCCCCGCAGGCTCACCCACGGGGTGGGCGGCTCTGGTTTTGGCGCGAGACCTGGCTCCGGGCCTGGTCAGTGGTGAGTCAGGAGTCAGGTGTGGGTGCTGCCCCGCGGGCTTCCGGCTTCTCTCGGGGCCGGGGGGCTTTCCTGCGTCTGTGGGGTGTCTGTATGGCTGCGGGACACAGGGGATTCAAGACCATTTCCACTGCTTGGCGACGCTACGAAATAATACCTACCTTATACACCAGAACCAATTGGGACGAGTCCCATACGCTCACCGGTGGACACACACACACACACACACACACACACACACACACACACACACACACACACACACACACACACACACACACACACACACACACACACACACACACACACACGCACACACACACACACACACACACACCACCAACGCCTGCTTTGATCACACCCCAGCACCCTCCTGGTTGCATTCCTCTTCCTTCCTTTACTGCCATAACTGTGAAGAGGCCACGTGATCAGTTGTAGTTCTAGTTTTGCTGGATTAACTCTGTTTTGTCAATACATGTTGTTGTCTGATGTTTCTATGTTTATGTTTATTCCATGTACATGTTGTTGTTTGGTTCTATGTTGATTTGTCTCTCCCGTGGTTATTCTCCCCTTTTGAAGTAGTGATTGGTTGTTTATAGACCAAAACATGATAGTTCTCCTAAGAGGGGGATTGGTGGTGATTCTGTGTTACAAAAAGCTGTGCTCTTGTCATCCTACAGGTTGTCCACAGGACAGAGTTATTGCAGCAGTTATTGATGGTTAAAGAATGAATAAAGAGTTGCATTGCAGGTTGAGAACTTGAACTACACTTGTAGACTAACTCTGTCCTAGATGCAATAACATAAAAATACTCGTTGTTGTATGGCAAAGAAGAGGAGGCAATCGTGATAAACTGGTCAAAACTGGCATTGAACCACAGATGACCTCAAACCTGCAGGACCATGGACAGCTCCACAGGTGCAAACGGAACAAAATAGAGTAAAATATCTCCTTCTTCTTTGGGCTGCTCTCGTTAGGTGTCGCCACAGCGGATCAGCTGCCTCCAACCGGCTGCATGTCCTCCCTCACCACATCCATAAACCTTCTCTTTGGCCTTCCTCTTTTCCTCTTGCCTGGCAGCTCCATCCTCAGCATCCTTCTCCCAATGTAACTCTCATCTCCCCTACACACCTGTCCAAACCATCTCAGTCTGGCCTCTCTCACTTTTTCACTAAACTGTCCAACCTGAGCTGTCCCTCTAATGTACTCCTTCTTAATCCTGTCCATCCTTGTCACCCCAATGAAAATCTCAACATCCTCAACTCTGCCACCTCCACTTCAGCCACCTGCCTTTTTGTCAGTGCCACCGCCTCTAAACTGTACAACATAGCTGGTCTCACTACCGACCTGTAGACTTTCCCCTTCACTCTTGCTGGAACCCTTCTGTCACAGATCACTCCGGACACTCTTCTCCACCCACTCCACCCTGCCTGTGCTCTCTTCTTCACCTCTCTCCCGCACTCTCCGCTGCTTTGGATGGTCAACCTCAAGTACTTGAACTCATCTACCTTCTCCACCTCCACTCCTTGCATTCTCAGCTTTTTGCTGCCCTCCCTCCCATTCAGGCACATGTATTCTGTCTTACTCCTGCTGACTTTCATTCTTCTTCTCTCTAATGCATGCCTCCATTTCTCCAGGCTCTCCTCAACCTGCTCCCTACTCTCGCTACAGATCACAATGTCATCCGTGAACATCATAGTCCACGGAGACTCCTGCCTGATTTAATCTGTTAATCTGTCCATCACCATTGCAAACAAGAAAGGGCTCAGAGCTGATCCTTGATGCAATCCCACCTCCACTTTGAATGTCTTTGTCACGCCTACTGCACACCTTACTACTGTCTGACTGCCCTCATACATATCCTGTACCACCCTTACGTACTTCTCTGCCACCCCCGACTTCCTCATGCAATACCTCTCGGCACCCTATCATATGCTTTCTCTAAATCCACAAAGACACAGTGCAACTCCCTTTGGCCTTCCCTGTACTTTTCCATCAGCATTCGTAAAGCAAACATTGCATCTGTCGTACTCTTTCCCGGCATGAAACCATACTGCTGCTCACTGATCCCCACCTCTCCTCTTAACCTAGCCCCCACTACCCTTTCCCATCGCTTCATGCTGTGGATGATCAACTTTATTCCCCTGTAGTTACTACAGCTCTGTATGTCTCCCTTATTCTTGAAGATGGGTACCAGTACACTTCTTCTCCACTCCTCCAGCATCCTCTCCCTTTCCAGGATGGTGTTAAATAGTCTCGTTAGAAATTCCACTGCAACTCACCTAAACATTTCCATGATTCCCCAGGTATGTCATCTGAGCCAACTGCCTTTCCACTCTTCATCTTCTTTAATGCTGTTCTCACATCATCCTTGCTAATTTGCTGCACTTCTTGATCCACTATCCCCACATCATCCACTCTTCTCTCCCTCTCATTTTCTTCATTCATCAACTCCTCAAAGTACTCCTTCCAACTTCTTAACACACTCTCCTCACTAGTCAGCACAGTCCCATCATTATCCTTCATCACCCTAACCTGCTGTACATCCTTCCCAGCTTGGTCCCTTTGTCTTGCCAATCAGTACAAGTCCTTTTCTCCTTCCTTACGGTCCAACCTCTCATACAACTCGTCGTTTGCCTTTTTCTTTGCCTTTGCAACTTCTCTCTTTGCCTTGCACTGAATCAGCTTGTACTCCTGTACTACTTTCTTCCTCTCTCTGACCATCCCATTTCTTCTTCACCAACTTCTTCTGCTCGATGCTCTCCTGTACTTCCTCATTCCACCACCAAGAGTCTTTGTCTTCCTTCCTCTTCCCGCATGATACACCGAGTACCTTCTTGGCCGTCTCCCTCACCACTTCTGTAGTTGTTTCCCAGTCATCTGGTAACCGTTCATTTCCACCTATTGCCTGCCTTACCTCTTCCCTAAATTGCATGCAACACTCCTCCTTTTTCAACTTCCACCATTTTATCTTTGGCTCTTCTTTCACTCTCTTCCTCTTCTTGGCCTCCAGAGTCATCCTGCAGACCACTATCCGATGCTGCCTAGCAACACACTCCCCTACCACCACCTTGCAGTCACCAATCTCTTCAGATTGCACCTCCTGCATAAGATGTAGTCCACCTCTGCACATTCCTCCACTCTTGCATGTCACCCTGTGTCCTCCCTCTACTTGAAATACGTATTCACAACAGCCAATTTCATCCATTTGGTGAAATGCACCACCATCTGTCCTTCCACATTCCTCTACTTGACACCATACCTACCCATCACCTTCTCATCACCTACGTCTCTGATCCCTTCGCCAACATGCCCATTGAGATCTGCTCCAACGACCACTCTCTCTCCCTTGGGGACGCTCTCCACCACTACATCCAACTCATTAAAGAATTCTTCTTTCTCTTCCATCTCACTCTCAACTTGGGGAGCATATGCACTGACCACATTCATTATCACCCCATCAATTTCCAGCTTCATGCTCATCACTCTGTCTGACACTCTCGTTCATCTCCAAAACACTCTTGACATATTCTTCCTTCAGATTATTCCTACCCCATTTCTCCTGCTATCCACTCCATGGTAGAGCAGTTTGTACCCGGCTCCGATACTCCTGGCCTTACTCCCCTTCTCCCTGGTCTCTTGTACACATAGTACATCTACCTTCCTTCTCTCCATCATGTCAGCCAGCTCTCTCTCTTTACCCTTCATAGTGCCAACGTTCAAAGTTCCTACTCTTAACTCTACTCTCCTACCCTTCATCCTCTCTTGCTGTTTCCAGACACGCCTTCCCCCTCTTCTTATTCTTCTGCCGACAGTAGCATAATTTCCACTGGCACCCTGTTGACTAACGGCACCAGTGGTGGTCGTTGTTAACACGGGCCTCGACCGATCCTGTATGGAAATCAGATTTGTTTTCCGCATGTTTGATTTGGCATGGTTTTTAAGGCTGGATGCCCTTCCTGACGCAACCCTCTCTATTCATCCAGGCTTGGCACCGGCACTGATGATACACTGGCTTGTGCACCTCCAGTGGCTAGATTAAAATATGGTAAAATATACATGTATTAAATCAACTGTCATCATTTCTACGTTGTAGAAAGAAAAGATTGAGTGAGAACTAGAATTTAGAACTAAAACTAGATAATAGATTAAATATATATATATATACTGTATATATATATATATATATATGTATATATGCTAAATAATTAAAACCCAGGGTCCCCACCCTGTCAAGGGAGACCTCATTATGTGGAGGACTCTGGGTTGGGCTAACCCCCGCCGGACAATCTCCATTATTTTCTAATCCCGCTGTCAGGATTTGGCATAGCTTGGATTTGGCAACACAATCAGTGCAAGTACTTTCCGACAATTACTTTAAATTTTATATTTATTTGACATTGATAATTAGTTAAAAAGGTGAGTGTAGAGCAGTGGTGTAAACGTGTAATGGCTCTCCAATGGAGACCCCCCTCCGCTCACGCAGGGATTATTTACTTTGCCACATGGATCATGGATAATTGCGATCAGACACAAAACAGGGCAAACTGCCCTCAGAAACAAAACTTTATGGGCGCATTTGCGCTGGCATATCATGAACGCGATATCTTTTGTGAAAGGGACGCTACAACGGCGCAGATAGGGGGTGCAATTGATGCGCTAATAATGGTGCTATTAGCGGCCGCAATCCATTCATTGTGAATTCTCCCCTCCGAGGAAGGATTTCACATCCTGTGAAATCTTCTCAATTATTTGGGAGTCACTCCTTCCGAAAGAATTGTTCATTCACAACACCGTAACTGTCGCCAGGCACAGAGGCATTCACTGAGATTTGGAAACGAAAAGAGCCAAGAGCCAAGAGTCATGAGTCATGAGTCATGCATTGGACTCACCACATGCAGAGAGCTGGTTGAGAGCAACCTTTCCCCTCATGGAAGAAACCTGGAGAGGAATTCTGCAATCACAGTTGAATTGGTATTACATGGATCTGGTTTATCTTTTCTGTCCTGTCTCATCTCTTGGTCACTTGCTGCTCCCTGTCCAGTGAGGTTCCCTGGGAGCCCAGCGAGAGCCACCTCTAATCCCGGAACACGTGGAACATTAGTCATTCGGTCAATTATGCGCCCGGGAAGATTTGTCGTGTTGGTCTCTCTGTTTGAAACAGATTTTAATCAGTCGACATTTAATTAGGGCCGACGAGCTGGTCCCCTCGTTAGTGTCCGGGAGCTGAATGGACAAATCACAGTTTAACAAAATCACTTTTAAACAGGTGGCAAAGAATGGGGAAGAGGGGGGGGGGCAATCTCATAGAATTGCCACTCTTTGCACATGGAGATGCAGAAAATAGTTTTTGAGTGGAAAAAGCTCAAATGAAGTTGAATAGTTGTAATCAACTCTTTGGGCCACCGAATGTAAGCAGTGATTTATGAAAATTAGATGAATTGCATTTAACCGGAGCCACGTTTTCCGTCGGTTGCACGCAATTACTGGCTATTGTTTGCAGATCGGGATAAACTCATGTATTTA
Source organism: Zeus faber (assembly GCF_960531495.2). NCBI lineage: Eukaryota > Metazoa > Chordata > Actinopteri > Zeiformes > Zeidae > Zeus > Zeus faber. The sequence goes on along the minus strand of NC_137199.1, from coordinate 4,143,228 downwards.
GTGTAATCATTTATTATACTTTTATGCTAAAAGGAAAACTGGAATTATCTATTTTCGTCAGTCCGGTGCAAATATATGGGAGATGTATGAGCAGCTCCCCACTGACTAGGCTGCTGCGCTAACTTTAATGTGGAAATCCATGAGCTCATGTGTGTTGGGAGTAGCGTGGTACAAAGTTATTTCATTACTTAAAGTGTTATTGTTTGAATTTGGGTAACTAAATTACATTTTCTGACAATTAACCAGGTATACGATATACTATAAAATACTTTATTGTCTTGTTTTGTTTTTTTCTTTAGGTACCACAATAAGACTGATATATAAGAAACACTCATTACCCAAATCCAGGCCCTCAAAGGCATCAAAGTAATGAAAAAGTTACTAACCCTAGTAGCTAATTACATTTAAAGGAAGTCAGGGGACTCAGTTGATTTGTAAAGTAACTACTTTTTCCCAGAATTCTGTCCGGATTTACCTATCTCTTTGTTTAACCACACGTTCAATTTCTCTTCCCCAAGGTTATTGATCTTCTTATCAAGTGATCGCTGTTCACCCCTGGGTGCTGTTCTTTTTTGTGAATGTTCAGATCTATCATCACTTTCCTGACGAGAACTCTCCTTTATCAAATCCACCTCGGCTTACTTTAACATCTTGCGCTTGTCCGATCACTGCATTTTTGGCAGGAAAGGCGGACCCCGCCAGCAACAATGGGGTAAAAATCATATAGAGGAGCACATGCATAATGCAATATTTAAAACCAAAACAATATACTCCATAGACATGGCTTTATACTATAAGTCGTGTCCATTTGAATCAAAACCTCAACCTCTTAAGTTGACAACTGCAAGCTTTTGACTTATTTTATCAAACTAACGAGGGCCTAAAAGGGCAACGTGTGGTGTTATGGGATGTTCATTATTAATTGTTCAGTTACCAGGATTACATTTTTTTTTTTAAATGTAGCCAAGTTTTTATCTCCCCTTCCAACAATGAAAAATGAAAAATTAATTTAAATTTATGTTCTGGTGCATATACGTATGTATACTGGTGGCTCTATGGGCACGGATGCATTGGGTGTGTGTGTCCACCCACGCATTTTGTCATACATTGTGTATGTGTGTGAGCGTGTGTGCTGTTAAATCATACCTTCGAGAGCTTATTTGACTGCATGGTTACCTATAGCAATTAAGCCTATAAATCTTCTATGTCAGCTAGTTGACTCTGTGCAAGAAGACACACACACACACACACACACACACACACACACACACACACACACACACACAGTATTATGCAAATGCATCATAACTTCTTGCATAGATGCAAATACACCCTGCCTAATAAATTGCTCAGGTTCTGACTACGAGATTTTGGCTGCCTTCCTCATTTGGGAGGGTTATAAATTAGATTGGGATCAAGACTCCCAGAAAACAACCTTTAATCTGGAATTTGAGGGAAGATTTTTTATTTTTCGTCATTTTTTTTGCCCAATCTCATTCTCCATCTCTCTCTCTCTCTCTCTCTCTCTCTCTCTCTCTCTCTCTCCGTCTCCTCTCGTCCTTCCTCCGTCTAGACAGTACACAACCTTCTTCCCCCTTGAATTTTGAATGTGTGACTGTATCGAATGAATTAATCATGCATGGGGAAGCAGGCTAATAGTTGCTATGATGTAGAAATGAGTGTCCATTAACCCCAATAAGAGGACTCGCTTGGCTGTGATAATGTAATACATTGGTGCCACTTAATGGCTAAGGACTTCTGGACAGGAATTTTGTGAACAACAATGTAAGGCCCAAGATTTTCCTCCTTTTTATCTCGCTCTTCAGCGCGTAAGAAATATAATCTTGGACGTCTCCAGCTCATGTTCTGAGATAAAGCGTAATTGCGGCGCTATTTGAAGTTATGAAACGGAACAAGATGGTTGTCCCACATATGCATTTTTAAATGATTGGATTTTCGGCCCTAGCTCTGTGCAGCAAATGGAAGTCCAGGTTACAAAAGAGGTAATTTTATATTAGGTCTATATTTCAGAGTGCTATGTGTGGAAAACATTCAAGGGAAATCTATTAGAAATATTTGTATTGCACTATTTCTAAATACAGAACATGAAAACAATGTATTCAATTAACATTAATTAAATAAACAAATAACATTGTAGCTGCACAAAATATCAAACAACGCAAAGACTAATGAATATTCACATGTGCAGCCTGGTAGAATCATCCGTAATATTTTGCAGGCCCTGCTGTCATGTTTAGTGAGCAATGTATCAACACACAAATTGTATGAATTTGTATGAATGTGAAATGCCAGAATTTAACACTGATATACAGAAATAGAGAACATATGTTAATCAAATATAATGTTTTGTGTGTGTGCATGCGTGCGTGTTTGTGTGAGTGTGTGTGTGCGCGGGCATGGGGGTGTTAGTTTCTATGTCTGTGTAAACTGTAGGTGTTAATGTGTGCCTCTCTACATCTGCAGACTTTGTACTTCTGTGCCGTGTGTGTGTGTGTGTGTGTGTGTGTGTCTGTGTGTGTGTGTGTGTGTGTGTGTGTGTGTGTGTGTGTGTGTGTGTGTGTGTGTGTGTGTGTGTGTGTGTGTGTGTGTGTGGAGTTTGTTTGGCTTCCCGTAATAAGTGATATGTGTTTGTTAGTTGAGGTCACACATTTCAAATCCATGCATCTATACATTTTTCCTCTTAGATGCCCGTGTGTGTGTGTGTGTGCGTGTGTGTGTGTGTGTGTGTGTGTGTGTGTGTGTGTGTGTGTGAGGGAGTGAGCAGCAAAGCCAGAGACAGACGTGGAGGGGAGGGAGAATGTATGACTGTAGTGTGTGTGACTATCCCCTGCCTGACGGTAATCAATATAATCCAGAGACTAGCTGTTATATTAATGAGAGAGAGAGAGAGAGAGAGAGAGGGAGAGAGAAAGAGAGAGAGGGAGAGAGTTATGGCTACATTACACTGAATATATTCTTACCTCTCCTTCTTCACCACCTCTGCTGATATCTTCATGAATAGCATGTCCTTGGCGTCGTCATCCAGGAAAGCCAGGTCTTTGAAGTGTGGCTCAAGCACCGAGGAGTAGTGGAGGAGGTCTTGGAGATATGTGTCGTGCACGTCAAAGTCCCGTCCAAACTGTTTCTTCGTCTGGGAAATGACGGGTAGATCGCTGTCTTCTAGCTGGGGATGCCTCTGAAGTTGGGCCTGGATTGGGGAGATCATGGTGCTTTCTTTTCTCACTGAGGAGTGTGGTTGCACTTTCAGAGGGGACATCAGTGCGCTGTCAGGCTGGCCCCTCTCTAGCTTCCAACATGTCCAGGGAACTACTCCATCTTCTGAAACATCATGGATGAGCTTGGGGTTTGGCAGGTGTAGCTGGGCCTGCATGTCACGTACAACTTCAGTGGTTCCGTGAAAAAAGTTACTATATTTATGTAAATATTTATGACGTTTAATACTCTGCGCCTTGTTTAATCCAATTGTCTTCTGGTTATACTTTAACTTAATTTTCAAACATAATAAAGGTTAATAGTAATAAAATAATACCACTTTGTCACCTTGTATGGTTGAGTTTGTATCTTCAATTCCAACGTCGACTCTATCTGTGTGACGAGACTGCAGCGGTATCACGTGATCTGTGACGCCATCAATGTGCATATGTGCACTGTGCGTGGTGGCACCATCTGGGTGAGGTAATAATTGTTGATCACAAACTTCATCCACAATACTGAACCACTCTGGATGGAACTCCAAACAAATCGCATTGTCAACTTTTATGGCAGTTGCGAATCGCTGAATCTTACCATCCCTAGTAGGTATAACTACATATATATATATATATATATGCATACGTATTTATCTATATAATTATGTATACATATTTATATATATATGTATATATACATAGATATATATATACAGTATGTGTGTATATCTTTCTATACCTACAGTATGTATCTATCAATCTATCAATCTATCAATCAATCTATCTATCCATCTGTCTATCTATCTATCTATCTATCTATCTATCTATCTATCTATCTATCTATCTATCTATCTATCTATCTATCTATCTACTGTATATACCAGTGGCGGGCTGTGAATTTTACACCTAGGCCTTCAGTGGCGTCCTACCTAAATCAATCCACGTCTTAATACCATCATTATGACACCATGCTTACAGACACCATCAATATTATACAGAAAGGCAGTAGAACAGGACGTTGCATCACAGACAGGTATTTTATATAGCAAGCATAAATGCCATTATCAAAGCAAGAAACCTAATTAACACAATTCAACAGGTTTCCTTTCACTGCAGTCAGAGCTGCGCCACATACATATATAGCAGAAGCATCAATATTAACCTGATATGACGACAAAATGGCAAAGATAAAGCTTTGAGGCCCCTCGAGTCAGTACTAAATGGAGTTTATGTGCATAGCAGTGTATGAATAAGGCCATAGGTGCCCTCTCCTTCACTTTAGCCTGCACTCCATTTAGTCCACATGACAAGACAAGTGCGCCATCCTAACACTGTGCCACAACTTTATCCAGACATTCATTTTCCTCCAAGAAACGGACGATAAGAGCAGCAACGTCATGGGCTCGCTTGCCACTCGTAACATCTTCAAATGTTATAAAGCGCTCCTTGACACCTGTGTCCGTCACAGCGAGCTGCGCTGCGTTACTCCCATCTGTCGCCTCGTCCACCATAACAGCGACTAAGGTGCTTTATTCATCTCCCTTTTTATCTCTTCTCCCACCACTTCAGCAGTGGCAGACATCAGGTCCTTTTCTATTTTGCCTGACGTCCCACAAAACACTTTGTTAGTGGACAGGTGATAATGTAAGTCGCTGTTGTTCTCAGACAGAAAAGAAAGAAGCTCCAAATAGTCGCCTCTATTTGTGGATCCAGCGCTTTCATCAAGTCCCCGAAACGAAAGTTCTTGTTTGCCCAAAACAATTTGACATCTCAAGTTTGCAAACCCAATGTGGCTCCAAACACCAAGTCGATCCGTTGCAAATAACAGACATTCCCAGCAATACAATGTGCAGTGTTCCTCGGAGGCAGTGAGCCAAGGGTACCTGTACCGCTCGTAGTTGGTGATTTGAAAGCGGTGTTGGCCGAGCTTTTCTCACCATGTCCAGCTTTTCTTGAAAAGTCCGTCTTGAAAATGGCGTTAAAATTATATCTGCGACCGAAATAACTTCTTCTCCTCCTTCAGCCATTGTGGGTTTGAAAAAACAATTAAACAACGGAAATATTTTAGCTTGTGAAGGTCGCTACGAATGCGGTTTAGCTAGTTCTCACGCTCTCTGCCCATCCAATCAAAGGGCGGGAAAATGCCGACGTCGTTGAACGCCTGCTCGATGGCTCTGGTGTCGCCAACTGGAAATGTGATCGGTTAAAGGAAGCTTCGTTGCCATTGATTTTAAGTTCCAAGCGCCCGCACTGTTGATTCTGAAGGCCTCGAGGCAGATTTCTTTGACATGGCAACACGTGATGGATGAAATATGATTGGATGAAAGCTCATAAACATACACGACTGGAAGCAGCGCAAACAAGAGAAAAGCTATGAAATGAAGATAATAAACATTTGGGAATAATTAAATGAAGAGAATAGACATTTGGGAATAATTTAATACATATTCATGAAAATAAATATTTTAAAATGCAAGTCAGTGGTTCTGATAGTGTTTAGGCCAGCAGAGAAGGCCTTGCTGGCCCTGACGGCCCACCACTGGTATATACGTTTGTACATACAATTAAATATACATGCAAAGATGTGGCAATAACTCCAAGACAACAATAAAACCTTTGGTTTTAACAGATTTTATTCTGTGTTTTCTAGAGACATTAATATTTCAAAACAATGGAACTGCATCACAACTTCTGATCATCACACAGAACAACTCCATTATAAAAAAAGAACCATACAAAAGGCCAAAAAAGTAACACTGATTAAAAAAAAGGGAGGGAAAAAAAAAAAAAAAAAAAAGAAGGTAGCCCAAACTTCTGCAACACAATATGAAAAACGCACAGCAGTCCATGTGGTACAGATGTGTTCCAGGGAGTCATTCTTTGAGGAGAAGGGACGTTGATAGAAGCGGTGGTGGTCGTTGGCGTGGTGCT
>NC_137199.1:4114588-4129588 GCF_960531495.2 Zeus faber | reverse complement strand
AAACTCCAGCAAAATTGGTTCATAACTGTGAGGAATCCCATATTTGTAAAATTCAATTTAGGTCAAACAGAGACATCAGGTTAAACGGCTATTTTTCTCACCTGGCAGACTTAAAAAAAAAAAAAAAAAAAAAAGGTAATTCACTTCTGTATTTATCGCTGGAAGTCAGGAAGTCGAACATATTACACAGAGACCCAGAACTGATTGTATTTCATCCAAAATGATTGTGGTGTGGGGATGGTGTGGTTTGAGCAGCCACACCTGACCTGGGTATCGATGATTAGGGACCCAGGATCAGAGTGGCTGCATGCATTCCTGTTGCTTGTTGGTTGGTCTCACGAGCAACAGATAAAACCGCCATCCCCACACACACTCAGAAGAGGAGCCCTTGTCATGACACACTTCCATCTGCTCCTGGGCTTATTGCAACTGGCCCCGTCTCTACAATAAACTGGTGTCTACAACCCCGTCTTCTGTGGTGGAGGTCCCTGAAAACACCACTTGGTGGTGTGTTCAGGGTTTTGCCTGTGTATATATACATGATCATAGTCGTAGGCGAAACAACCACTATGATCATGTATATAAGTGACCCACCTCCGATTTTAGGTACTTTGGTGCTGTTTCTTTTTTTTTTTTACGTTGTTTGAAAGTGGAGAATCAGAGCTTCAAAACAAGGTGTCACTTGTGGGAATCAAGCAAAACTTTTTAAAGCGATGGCTTGTTAATGACGAGGGTGAGGCAACCTGTGTTTCTGAGGTAATCAACCTCAAAGTTTTCCCAAGGCTCTGCGTCTTGTTTACAGAAGTGACGTCAGCTTTACTTATTCGAGTGTTACGCCGCCTACACAACAACGAATCCAGGTGTGTGTATAAAACACGTAAGATTTAAAGGTTGAACTCTATAAAAACGGTTTCACATTGTGACTTCACATCACATGGAATATGGAGGAATGATCTTCACCTGGACGCTCGCTATGAAGGAAACGATCGATCGGCGTTGTTCAGCACTGTTCTGCGTCTGAAGTGAACTGTGTTTCCCCATGTAATCTAACGGGAATATTTAACTCCACGGTTTAACATTTTTCTACTATTTATTATTCAAACTCGGTTTTGAAAACAAATTGAGAGATAAATACACAAAGGAACACAAATCTGGAAAAATCTAATTTTCCTTCTAGAAAGGTTTTTTCAACTTATTTGGCGGCTCGTGGTGATTTCAGAAATGCGTGACAAGTCGGGTTTTGCTGCGGTGGCTCACATACGTATATATTCACTGGATATATAATCTGGGAGATAATCCTACCACAAAACAGCTAGTTTCTTTTCAGGGATGGTCGCTGAATGGCTGGTGAAGTTCTTCAACCTCAGAGCGTACCTTTAGAGAAGTAGAGAGGAGAACAGAGCAGACCAGATTAGACCAGGGCAGTCCAACACACATTTTCTGAAAAGTTATTTTCAAGATTCAAGATTCAAGATTCAAGATTTTTATTTGTCACATACATATACATACTTTCATACATATATGCAGTGAAATGTAATGCAACGCACCCGGTGATTCTCTCAGTGTGAAATCCAACAGTTTCTAAGTAGCTCACAAAGTCTGAAAACAATTTTATAGAGAGATTTGTGAACGTGAAAGTGTAATTTTGAGATAAGTCGTTTTTCGATTAAATGAATTACAAATTCCTATTTCAAATGTATTGACTTTATTCAATTATACACATCTTGAGCTCGTCCTGTCTTTTGTACGTGTACACGCACGCACGCACTAAATGGAAGAATAGAATAGAGTCAAAGAAATTCAGTGCGTAAATGAATCTTCAGACACTGCGCAAGAAAATGTCCAGAAACATCCAGACACTTCAAATAAAATGGAATTTTAATTAAATGAACCTGCACACAAACTCAACGTGGTGGGAATAAGCTGGCTCCGATCAAAATTCACATTTTCACGCAGTGGTCATTCCTGAAATTCGAACCTAACCCTAACCCTAACCCTAACCCTAACCCTTTACAATAAGCACCGGTTGGTTGATGTAAAGAAATGTTAAATGCAGCAGTAGTACTGGAAGATTAAAGGCTGTGAGATGTTTTTGGTGATTCAAGTTTATTTTAAATATGATAAACAGGATAAGAGTTTTATTAGCATTTATGATGCAGTTTACTAAGAGTTTACTATTTTTCTGCTGCACTAACTCAATTTGTGCTTTAAGCATTTGAAACTCAAATTGTAAAAAAGAAAAAAGGTATTGAATTGTAATATCTAAGAATTGAATCGATAAGTACTGCCAAAAGAATTTCCATAGAAAGCAGATTTACTTAAAATGATCTTTATTTATTTTGCATCGTTTGAGGTTGGCGTCTGGGCTCTACTGCTCATCACTCCTGGTGAGGTGTACAGCAAACATAGGCATACTTAATGAACTACAAATATAGGAGCGATGAGCTTGAATGGATAGGAGCCTCGAGTCCAACGGGTGGATGCAGGAGAGGTGGAGGGAGTATAGCAAGCAGGCAGCAAAGCAGTAGGCAAAGCAGGCCTGTAGGCTGCCTATAGAAGGGCGTGGAAGCTTTAGGCGTGGTCAAGTTGTCTGACAAAACTATCTTATCAAGCTACACCTCATTTTACCATTAGTTACTTAATATTTACCTATTTGTACTACTTTTAGCTGTAATGACCAGGTTCATTCTTTGTTCTTAAATGAATTACTCAGTACTTTACTCTAAAAGAAAAGGTAACTGTTTGTCGGTTAAGTTTCGTGAAAAGTACTCTGACACAGAAAACGGTTAATAATTCTCGGTGCAAACAAATTCTCTAAATTCATTCTTTGTTGTGACCTTCACTCTTTGCTGGCAGTGTTTTTACACCCTCACAAATCTATTTAACATGTTCACAAACCTATTTACACCTTCGCCAATGAGGTGCACGTTCACACATAGCTTTGGAGACTATCAGCCCTGTCATTTTTCCCTTTATTTTTCCACATCAAGGGCTTCAGAGTTGGTCAAGCACAAAATATATAATGGCTGTCTATGTAAAGTGGCTCTCGACCTAAACTGAGTTTGACTCCTCTGGGTTAGAGGAGAAGAATGAGGAGGTGAGCTTGTAGGAAAGTGGATATGTCTACATTTGTTTATTACTTTCTGACAGCAAAGGAGCTCCGCTGACAGACGGGTGACTGAATAATAGAGATGTGCCAATGTGGAACGCAGAGATAGTGGGGATTCCGTGAATATGACCCAGCTGCGGTTGGAATTGCACAGGCGGCGGTACGCCATTACATATCAGCTGTTGGGCCCTAATCCTGCGAGCAAATCTCAACTATTCTTCTGACATCCATTCATCACCCCTCTAACATCTATCCATCCACAAATCATTCATCATCTAACCATCCATCCATCCATGCACCTACCCACCCATCCATCCATCCATCATCCATCCATCATCCATCCATCCATCCATCCATCCATCCATCCATCCATCCGTCCATCCATCCATCCATCCATCCGTCCGTCCATCCATCCGTCCATCCATCCATCCGTCCATCCATCCATCCATTCATCCATCCATCCATCCGTCCGTCCATCCATCCGTCCATCCATCCGTCCATCCATCCATCCATCCATCCGTCCGTCCGTCCATCCGTCCGTCCATCCATCCGTCCATCCATCCGTCCATCCATCCATCCGTCCATCCATCCATCCATCCATCCATCCATCCATCCATCCATCGATTCCTCCTTCCCTCCATACCTGATGAGCTCTACTGTTTCAGAGTACATGGTGTATGGTGATTTGGCCTCCAGTGGGTCCCTCTCCATGGCGTTGCCGCACTCTATGAAGGAGAGGGCGCCATCAGCGTAGTTCACCGCTTTGCCAAATTTGTCCATCTACAGAGCAGGAGAGAGAGAGAGAGAGGGAGAGGGAGGTAGAGAGAGATTTAGGGAAAATCTGAGTGAGAGAAAGTAGAGCAAACACAAAATAAAGCACATTTAAACCAGTGAGAATGTATGGAGACGGCACGGAAAAGGAAACAGACAGCCCATGAGTTGTGCTTGTGTTTGTGTGCATGTGAAAGAAGGAATAAACCACATCTTCACAACACTGTGACGAGCCCACAATCTCCTATTTGTGTAATCCCCCAACTGAGATCCCAATCCCTTAGATAAATCTGCAGAAACAAGGCGCAGACAAACACAAATAACAAGTTAAATAAATCTTGTTTTATTGTTTGGGGGAAATAATCCTGATGATATTGTGTAATCTTGCAGCCATCATCAGTTCTTGAATGCAATGTTCCCCCAGACAAATACTTCAATAAATAACCCAAATTATACAGTGCGATGCTTTCGATGAAATAGATTTTAAGTCTACAGAGAGAGACGCTCTCGCTAAAGTGCTGTGCACGCACACGCACACTCACACACACACACACACACACACACACACACATACACACTCACACTCACACACACATACACACTCATACTCACACACCTACACAAGTACACAAAACCAAAGTCTGTACGTTTGATGTTGACGTTATGTATTGTCTTACCAGAGCGTCAGCTTTGTGCTTGAGTCTCTTGGCCTCCTGCATGTAGTAATCTGCACTGTAGACACTGGACACAACATATGCAAAAAAGATAATGAACTCCAGGCTCACAAGGGAAAGACAGTATACAAATACCGTATCTATATTCTCTTTGTTCCCGTAGAGTCTAGTAAGTCTATACTGACGTGTCGCTGAATGACAGCTTGGGCCTGCGAGGTTCCGGAGGTTCCATCAGTGGTTCTGACCACGTCTCCGCGTCCGAGTGACCGTTGGCATGGCAACCGTCTCCACAGGGCTTGTGGACATGCACGTCCGACTCCTGAAGGTGAAAGGGTGGAGTGGCAATGATTAGTTGCAAAGTTGGAACTGATGTGGGAGATATCGAGCTGCCACTGCCACGGCAGAAATCTCTCAACTTTGGAAAAGTACAGTGGAGGGGGAATATTTTTTTTTCTTTTTTTTTCTGCATTGTCTCATATTTACCCTCAGATAGGGCAGAATGAGGAAAACAAAATTTCCTGCAAAAAAATATAGATCCTGTTTTTGATGGCAAGAAGCAAGAGGTTGGCAATTCACATTGGCAGCCTAGAGAATACAGGTTTTGCTATTATATATGATATAACTATAGATATAACTATATTATATCATATTGTATGTATTGATTGTATTTGTTGCCTCAACTACACATTTGTTGCCTATTTTTCAAGGTATACATTTTTTACATTTTTATTTAATAGAGATTCATTATGAGAGTTATTTTTCGGGGGGCTAAAATAGATATCTCTAACAGAGTGAAAGTTTCTAATGCCCAATAACTGACTCAGTACCAAAGAATTGAATACAGGTAAAAAAATGGCATAGAAAAATATAGTTTATTTTAGATTATTGCACGAATAGATATTGACTGACATAGTGAAATTTTCTGAAGGGACCGCCCCACTTTCACCCATAACCTTTTTATTTTAGCAGAAGATGTCACAGCTCCCACTAGTACGCGGAACAAAGCACTGTTGAGTTTTCGAACATCAAATTAAAGTTGATGTTGTAACAGTCGGAAATCACGGTAATGGAATATGTTCTTCTAAAGCTTCATCTATCAGTTTACCGGGAACACCTTTGTTCGTGCTTGGCAGAAACTTTACAACAGCTCTCTTTCTGTTCCACTGTTGTGAAGTCTGTAATCAGGACACATTCCTGATAGGAAAACATATAAACGGCAGTTTAATCTTTTTATCAAAAACATCACTCACGCGGGCGTTTTTCTTGTGCGCCGATGGCTTGCCCTCTCCACGCCTGTGTCTGTAGGAGGATGAGGAGGGGGTGGAGGAGGAGGAAGAGGTGGAAGAGCAGGACAGAAGCCCAGTGCCAGCCTCTTGGACGAGGGCGGAGCCGGGGTCGCAGGGGGCCCGCTTCCGCGGGGGGTCATTGGATAGCGGGGACAAGAGCGGGGGGAGGAGTTTGTCGTCGCGCTGCCGAGACGGTTTCCTGTTGACGGAGCTGGAAAAAAAACAAGGAAAACAACACACACACACACACACACACACACACACACACACACACACACACACACACACACACGCACACACACACACACACACACACACACACACACGCGGTAAGACCCAGTAAAATCACACTGACATGATTCCATCTTGAAGACATAGTTGAAATAGTTGACATAGTTATTTGATAAGCAATTTTCCCTCAGAATTCCAAACTGGCACAGTCTGCACATTTTTGAACATCAAATCGCCCATTAATCCTTATTTAAACTTAATTCAGCAATCAAATATAGAGGTATGAGTCAATAAACTATATGCTTGTATTGTTATTGTATTGTTATTTATTTGATGACATCAAGTATGTGACACCATGGAGCAAATGACTGTAAATTATTACGGCTTACCATAGAGTTTAGTGGCCGCGTGTATACTGTGCTTTATAATACGATAGTGGCGAGATTAGAGTGGCCAGTGTGTGCAGGCCCTAAACTGTAGTGGGCCCCAATGCAGCTGCATTACCTGCATATATGGTTGTTATGCCCCTCGATCCATCCCTTGTTACGTAGTTATTATCATTTTGCCAGGTGTCCTACCTTCTGCCATATTGTAAAATTGTGCTGTTTTTGTGTACATGTAATGTTTACAAAACAGATCATAACATAGTAAAACAGGCTCTTGCCAATGTACAAATGACATCCATGTACAGATATTCAAGGTTCTAACTTTACAATTTTACTGTCCTCTCGTTGAACGCTATTTTCCTCGCGTTAATTCTACCATTGTTGCAAGGGGATTTTGAGCCTCTGTTGCTCATAGTATCTCCTGTGACTATCGCACTGTAGCAACAACAAAGATATTATTTTCCACTCCCCTGTCTCTCTCTCTCTCTCTCTCTCTCTCTCTCTCTCTCTCTCTCTCTCTCTCTCTCAGCGTGCTCTCCACGGGGGACAGCAGTCTAACAGAAAATGCTGAGGTTGCACAACGATGCCCCAGGCCTCTACACCGATGATAATATACACAACCAGAGAGACGAAGACTAATTAGCTGCTGTGTGTGTGTGTGTGTGTGTGTGTGTGTGTGTATGTGCGTGTGTGTGTGTGTGTGTGTGTGCGTGTGTGTGCATGTGTGCGCGTACAGGCATGGGGGTGTGAGTTTCCATGTCTGTGTATACTGTAGGTGTTAATGTGTGCCTCTCCACATCTGCAGACTTTGTACTTCTGTGCCTCGTGTGTGTGTGTGTGTGTGTGTCTGAGTGTGTCTGTGTGTATGTGTGTGTGTGTGTGTGTGTGTGTGTGTGTGTGTGTGTGTGTGTAGTATGTTTGGCTTCCCGTAATATGTGTTTGTTAGTTGAGGTCACACATTGCAAATCCATGCGCATCTACACATTTTGCCTCTTAAATGCCCGTGTGTGTGCGTGTGTGTGTGTGATTGGATGTAATGCCCTGGGTTGAAAAGAAGGTCCCAACCTTGGCCACTTGTCACCCTCTCTCTTTCTCTCCACCATCCTTCCTGACTACTAAACTGTCTAAAAAAGCAGAGACGCCATTAAAAAATAAACGTTATCTTGCCAGCTGCTGCGACGAGGCGGATTTAAAGAGACAGCCAGGCTTAATCTGCTTTATAATAATTCAAATGGAAAAACCGCAATCGGTGGTTTGTCGTTTCAAGACGAAGAAATGTCTGCTCGCCTCCACCAACACACACACACACCCACCCACCCACCCACACACACACACACACACACACACACACACACACACACACACACACAAACACACATACACACACACACACAACCCCCCTTTGGCCACAATGCCAATCAATGTGAGGTTTAGGTGTTTCCGAGTGGGAATCAAGAGGAGGGATGCACAGCTGTTCCAGATTTTGTTGCAGGAGCCATTTATTGGCGCTAACAATTTAAAAGGTTTACCAATGCTTTGAATATTTAAGTTGTCGTCATGATGCCATTTCATGATAATATACAATCATCGTTAACAAATCACCTCCATTCATCAATATTAAAATCAACTCGAGGACTTTTGGGATTCCAGTCATAGTGGAAATCATAACAGGAATCGCAAAATTCATCAAAATGAAATATTAAATATAATATTCGTCATTCCTTTTGCCACTGTTGGTTTGTGCTTGACCACTTACTCTGTAATGCTGATCTTGTGGGTGTGTATCGGGGAAATGCAAGGCGGGAGTAGTTGGCAGTCTTTGTCCAATCGCAGCTTCTTACCACCGTTGACTGACAGCTCGCTGTGATCCGACTGTGTGTGCGCAGGACAGATGCAGGGGTGAAAGGAAAATCAAAGAGAAAGAGAAAAGTCACACAGAGAGAAATGAATCTGTCTTTATAATCACATCAGTGAAAGTTTGAGCAGAGATATTAATTGCAAAGGAATTGGTCATTTTCACCTTGTGTTTCCTCTTGCTCTTGTTGGTGTGTTTCGCAGTGGGGGCCGACGCTTTTCCTGACGTCTGCTTCCTGCGTTTTTCTGGGGCGTTGCCCCTCTCCGTTCTCCCAGTCTGCCTCGGCGGGGCAGGAGCCTGCTCCTGCACGGCGGGGTCGTCCGGGGGCCCCGAGCCTTGGGACGCCTTCTCCCGGTCCCTGGGCGCGGGCCTCTCCCTCTCCCTCTCCCCGAGCTCCCTGTCCCCCTGCCTCTCTCTCTCCCTGTCCTCCTCTTCCTGCCTCTCTCTCAGCTCCGTCCGGCCCAGCTTCTCCCTCTCTCTCAGCCCCGCCCACTCTCTCTCCTCCGCCTTCTGCCTGTCTCTGTCTCTGTCTCTGTCTCTCTCGCCGACCCCCGACCGGCTGCTCTCCCCTTGTCGCTCACGCTGCTCTCCTCTTTCGCTCACCTCCCTCTCCCTCGTCGTACCCCTGGCTTTCCCGCCGCCCGACCCCAACCCAGACAGCGACCGCTGCCCGGGCACCTGGCTAAGTAGGCTCAGCTCGATTTTCACCCAAAGGCTGTGGATCTCGGGGTATTCCCTGAGCGGGGAGAGGGGCAGCTCGTGTCCCAGGTTGGAGGGTGGCGACGGGGGATCCACGTCCTTGCACTGTGGCCCCCCCGACCCCCCAGGGTCTGGGACCGAAGTCCCAAACGAGTCGCTAGGGTCTGTAATATTTAGGGAGAGACAGCTACTACTACTACTAATACTGACTTTACTACTAATTATGCTACTGACAGTTCCACTGCTACCGCTGGTGGCCATGTTGCTACAGTCTTTGATTCGGAGCCCTTTGCCTCCGAACATTTCCTGATTCTCCGTGCTCATGGAGCTCACGCAGGAGAACGGGGGCGGTTGCGCGTGCGCGTTGGGAAGAGTCACCTCAGCCATGGCACCGCGCTGAGCCGCTGGGAGTTTGAGGGGCTCTTCGGAATCTGTCTGGCATTCCGAAGATGAGGAAGAGGAGTCTGTGTCGATGAACTCCCGAGACTTGGGGGTGATTTTGCTGCTGGAGCCTCGATGCTTCCGTTTGTCCTGAGTTTTGAGAAAAGGACGGAACAATGGGATGATTAAACGACGTGATTCTGCATGTGACAAGGCAGTGCGTTGATTATGGCAGAGGCCGTCAGTTCAGGGCCTTGTTTCCCAGTCACGATCAATCATAATGCGCAACTTGCGGAGCTAATTCTGTCAGACAACTCAGCGGCACCACAAGCTTCCACGCCCTTATGGGCCGGCCTATGCAAGCAGCCAATCCCTCCTGCTCCACCTGCTTTGCTGCCTGGTTGCTTGCTGCGCTCCCTCCACCTGGCCAGCATCCACTTGTGGGGCTCTACTCTTCTATCCAATGGGGTGATACAAGCTGATCACTCCTATATTTGTAGCTCATTAAGCATGCTTATGTTTTCGGTACACCCGCTGGGATTGATGAGCAGTAAAGCCCAGACTGATGATGCAAAATAAATGAAGATCATTTTGAAGTAAATCTAAGAGTTTCCTGTCAGAATTAGAGTTAAGTGTGTTTTCTAAGTACAATCCTACGATGGTTCTTTAATTTGTAACATTTGTGTTCCATCGCAGCTTTTAAAGCGAGAAGCTCTTTAGAGCTTCTTAACACCACTGTCCACAGTGCTGCTGGAGAAGTTTATGAAATTAATTAGAAATTTCACAGAGGCAGACATGTTGTTCAGAGTCCAAACACTTCCTCAATATGCATGGTGATAGTCAATGATGCATGTGTTTTTGCATCGTTGACTATCACCATGCATATTGACATTGCATGTCATCAAATTAACAAATAAGCCCTCCATCCGGTCTCTCCATCCAATTCTTTAACACATGGATGGAACGAGAAAATAAATTGAATTTTAGTATGTGAGGCGGCCATGCAAAGATCGAAAAAACATGGAGGCACTGGACGTCTTTTATGATAAAAAAACAAAAAAAACAAACAAACAAAAAAAATACTCATGGGATCATGCTCTTCTTCCTCAGGGGCCAAACAGAAATACTTTAATTCTGTTTATTTCATAACCTAATTCTCTCCGTCTCTCTTTGTCTGTCTGGCATCATAAAGAATGAAAAAATGAAAATGATCTGTAATTTTGTTCATCTTTTATCTATAGAGTTTTAAAAATCTATGAGTAATATAATATGAATAATGAATAACAATATATAATATGTCTTGTAATGTGGTGCTGCTATGTGTTTTTTGAAAGTAATGTATTCTGCCTCCACAAATAAAGTTCTGGATGGAAAAATAAGATTCTTTGATTTGAATTTGAATCGAATTGAATTAGGTGACACATTGTAATTTCTTTGACTCTTTGATTCTTCTTCTCCACTTCTCTCTTGTTTCATCTTTATTTTCTTCCTTCTTTTGTTTGTGCCTCGTTCACTGGAAGCCACTGAATCTCGATAAAACCAGCGAGCGTTCACCTGTTAAAAGATAACAGGATCAAGTCTGAGTCTGTTTCTCTCCCGATGTCTGTTTTTAGAGTCTGGATAATAAAAGCTGGTGAGCATTAAGCCATTATAAAGTAATAATTCAGTTTAGTGTAATTCAGGTTTATGCCTTATTTTAGTTTTACGACCATTTGCCGAGAGATTACAGCTAAGGCGACATTCTAATGGGATAAATGGGCAGGTTCAGACTACAGGTTTGCACGGATGGGGCCTTTGCAAAAGGAAGATGACAGGGTGTGTGGAAAACAGTAATTATTGTGCTTTCCTTGTTCTCAAAATGTTTTAATGTGAGCTTCCCGTTTTCGAAAAAGCAAATTGTACTTTTTTAATATCTTTTTCCTTTTTTAAGACTTACGTGTCGGACTGCATTTAAGCGCAGCGAGAAGCGGCGGCAGAGTGGTAAGTTTCTCGACCGTGAAGCGTGGTTGATGCGATGAACAGTTAAAAATGAACCAACACTTTACAACATTTTAAGATTTAGGTTGTGTCTGTGTCAGTGTCTAGGTCTATTTATTGTAAAAAAAAAATTCCGCTTCTGAAAATTTGAGCTGTCTAAGAGTTGAAAGGACAACATACACAACACACACATTGCTTTCTGGACCAGTAAAATTGCTCATTAAACTATAGCCCCTTTCCCACATGGAATCCGTAACATTGCATTTTTTAGACCAAAAATAATTTAAGAATATTAAGAGACTGGACGTGTTTCAGTTTCTCGTCGTCGCAGCCGAGCGCCACGGTTCGGATCGGACTCATTATTCCCTTTTTTTTCTTCCCGAAAACAAATCATTATTTAAATGTTTGTATAAAAAAAATATTTGTAAAGACCCACTTTGTGCTTTATTCGGCTCCGCCCCTACTTTACCGCAATCTTACTGCTTCCATTCCCACACACTTCCATTCACAGCCGTACAGACATTTTTCCGGAAATGATACCAGGTCGAGATTTCTGGAATTTTAAGGTATGACTTTTACGGAACATCGACATCGGATCCCTTGCCCACATGACGCCAATACAGAACATTGCCAGTAGGTTACGGGCTTTTAGTGCAAGTGGGAAAAGGGCTTGGAACATATAACATTAATTTCCACTTCCCTCCCACCACTGACCTGATTCAGGCTAACGGCAGGGGGTGCTGCAGTCGGGGTTGGCTGGCTCTGCGGAGGTGGAGTGGCTGGAACCGTGTTACTGGTGCTGGTGGTGGTGCCGCGAGGTTCTTTCCTGGGGGCCGATTTGCCTCCAGGGGGCTTGGGGCCCCGCTGCCTGGGGGGGTTCTGGTGCTCCGAGGTGGGGGGAGCCAGCATGTCCTTGTCCCTAGCTGCCGGGCTGTGGGGACAGATTGGAGAGCACACAACAGGTCAAATTTCAACCTGGATCTGCTTGGAATCAGAGCTTCTTCTCTGCCTCCCACCTCATTTTATTTAATTTGTTTTTTCCTTCTTCCTAATTGTCCATCTTCTTTTTAGTGCTTTATTTCTTCCTTCCTTCCTTCCTTCCTTCCTTCCTACCTTCCTTTGCCTACCTGTGCTGGTTTGCTCTGGTCCACACTTGGTTCTGGTTGTCCTCCGAGCTGTTGGACCGCTCTGTACGCCTGGGCTGCTTTTTTCCTGTGGTATTCCTCCTTGGGGCCGCAACCTCTGACCCTGACAACAGCGCCGGCGAGAGTCTCATTTTTGACCTCTGACTCTCGATGGAGGCCTTTTGACTCGGCTTACCCTTGGCTTTGTCTCTGCCGGGGCTGAGAGGGAGGAAAATGGGACTTTAAATGCATTTCTCATTTGTTCATTATCATAATTGACTATGAATCATTATGATAGATTCCATTATTTCTGTACTGCATTCAGGCAGCCTGTCTGACATGTTACCAACCAAGATTCAATTCATGGATGGACGGAAGGATGGATGGAAAATTATTAATCAAATCTGATTATTAAAACCAAAGTCTGAACTTTGTTGAACTGCGAGTGAAATTTAGTTATGTGTTTTTGCCACACTTTTGACAGCTGCGACTCTCCACTGCAGTCAGACGGATGCAGAGAAAACACTGCATCCATTTATTCTCTCATCCATTATTTATTCCTTCGTTCAACCGTAAAAGTGTTTGTCATGTTTTTTTTATTTTTATCCTGATGTTTATTTCCTCCAAAAACAAACAGTAGGACGAATTCCCACACCAGTAGGCTGGCCTTGTGTCCTTGTGTTCAACTGTCTGCGTGGGTGCCATGGCTGGGGTGTTGGTTCCACAGGGCTTCGTCTTGCCAGCCGCCCCCAGCCCCGGCACCTCGCTCCCTGGGGAGAAATTCTCTGAGCCCTTGGTGATGGCGCCTGGGCGGAGCAGAGTAGGAGACATTCACAGATTTAATTCTACTGTAGTTAGTTGCAATGGTATTAAAATACGACACCCAAAATATTACTACTTACACACATTTTGTACCCCATGTGTGATTTAATGGTAAAATGAAATTTGACCCTTTTATTAATAGGTAAGCACAAAACCGAACAGGTATCAATATCAAACATAGCATGTGTAATTTTGGACAACTGGTTGCCTAATGTTTTAGCCTTTACTTTGTCCGGCATTTATCCAAAGAACCCGACTTCTGTAGACACTTCCAAGCAGGGGCGTTGTTAGGATTCAAAGACATCAGGGTCTAGCCCCTGTAGTAGACCATGCCGCTCTAGGCACTCTGTTGGAGGGGAGGATTGGAGCTGCAGCTGGAGCTCCCAGCTCCCTCTCTGGGGGACGGGGACGCACAGCAGAGCTGCAGCGGAGCTCCCTGCTTGTATTTTTGATGAACCATATCATATTACTTTCGAGCTCTTTAATGCATGATCGGAATGAGAGAAGAATAGAATCGGGGCTATTTTTTTTATTATTGTTATGTTTGAAAAACATTGATACAGGACTATTTTAGATTGTGGGCTATTCATAAAGATTTTTTGGGCTGGAGCCTGAACGCCCACCCATTACGACGCCCCTGCTTCCAAGGCTCTCACTTTCCTCACTAAATTTTGCAAGGGGGTGCAATCCTGCTACCTCCAACACAAAGAGCCTTTGTCCAGATGAGAGTTAGAATGAACCAGTAGGCAGACCCTGCTTTGTCAACACAGTGAAATTAGAGCTTAGGCTAAGGCTAGATTGTTATGTAATACTTCAAATCGGTCACAAATATAAATCGTTTCAAAAGTCCAAATCTGAGAATCTATGTGAGATTTTGAATGTATTCCCAACAGTGGCAGTCACGAGGCAGACGCTGCTTTAGAAGGGATTCCAGATCAGCCCTTCCCCAAAAACTGACCTGTGTCAGGGTGCTCGGGCTGGGGGGGTGCCAGGGGCTTGGTCTGGGGCTGGACTTTGTTCAGCCAGCTATCCAACTGCCACTTGTTGGAGGACGGGGGATCCGGCTTGAGGTGTAGGTTGGTTAAAGGAGTGAGGGATGCAGTTAGAGAGAGAGAGAGAGAGAGAGAGAGAGAGAGAGAGAGAGAGAGAGAGAGAGAGAGAGAGAGAGAGAGAGAAATAATATTGGGATTACTCAAACACTGAAACGGAAAAAACTTTTGCAAGGAAGTACCAGACGTATTTTCAAGATGTTAACAGAATCGTGATGAAATTGCTTGTCTTAAAGGTTGTTAACAGCGCTTTTGATTAAAGACTGCCAGAATTTCAGGCTAGCTGGATATTATCTTAAGTCTTGGGTCCTATAGTGAGTGCTAGATTGCCATGATGTGTGATCCCTGTGATCACCAGCCAAGCTAGATCCTGTAGTGTGTGCACGACTGGGATGGAGAAAAAAAAGGCTTTAAACTGAGATGCTGTTTTCAAACAGAGGCGCATGGCAACAGTGGTTATGAGTAGCGCTTGTACTGCCATGTAAAATTACCGAAATTCAAATTGTTCACCTTTCGAGAGTACATCGGAGGGATTGAACAATCACCACATTTAAATGGAAAATGTAATTCTTCAGTTCAGGACCATGAATCAGTGAAACGTCGACAGTGTGGGAGTCCATGCTTTTATTTTTAAAG
>NC_137199.1:4102088-4109588 GCF_960531495.2 Zeus faber | reverse complement strand
TGGGACATTTTGAGGCTCTCTGAGCGTCCTCAACAGAACCGACTCAATCCTGTTAAGTTTTATGATCATTCAGCCATGGAGCTAAACAGAAAAACAATGGATGATGATATTATACAATACATAAACAACAATGCCAGCTCCGTCTTTCCATGTTGTTGAAACCTGCATCTTCTGAATAACAGGACTCTCGCTCCTGAATCATCTCTGCAAAACATTAAGTCGTGTACCTTTTCATTTTCTTTAAATTAACCACAACTCTTTCAACACTCATTTATTTTAATTTGTTTACACTGTGAGCTAGCGATGCAATTGTTGGTATGTGGCTAGCAGGCTAACCTTTTTTTTAATTTACATCAGCCTTCATCGGCTATTTCGTTTCTTTCTAGCTCCACGTTATCTACATTGTTGCTAAGCAACAACATTTCACCTCCACCTGTATCATAATGTTGATGTGATTTATTAACCCGTATGTCTGTAAGGTACAACACGCTAACACAGGTACCTGACGTTACGCATGTATTTATCTTACACTTGCTACACCCGTTACATATTGGGGCCCTGCTGGAGTCATAAAGGGCTGAGCCTCAAGGGAGGCCAAAATCACTCATTTAGTTGGACGCATTGAGCAGGGAATTTAAAAATGGCTACCGAGGAGGGATGTATAATGTTGTATATTCTCAATCGCCACTAAAAAATTAAAAACCAGAAGATGGTCAGTACGTCCTTCAAATACTACAAGAATGGAAGATGGGGAATATAATTCACTCGTCTTGTCGTTGCGTGAACTGGTCGAAGAGAGACATTTCCAATATTTCCGGATGTCTGCATCTTCACTTTGACAACCTCCGTCAGTTGTTTTCTTACAGCGTTGGATGTTGGTGAAAGTCACAGCGGCAAACAACACAAAGTACCAGAGCAACTGTACACGAACACGCTGAACTCTGACCTCTGGGGTCTGGGTGCGGGAGGCGGGGTTGTACTCGCTGTCACTGGAGCTGCTCTCTGATTCGTCGGTGTCTGACTCGGAGCTGCTCTCTGATTCGCTGCTGCTTCCCGATGCCCCGCTGGAAAAGAAAGGAAAGAAAGAAGGAAGGACAGAGAATGAAGAGGAACCCAGATCTCAACCCATAATCAAAGCAAAGGAAATATCTGCATTTAATCAATGAATTTACAGCCTCGTGTTGTGTGTGTCATGTGGGCTTTGTTGACTATGCTTGAAGAGCGGTTCAGACTACGGATTCACCCCGAGAGGAACCAACCACTGACCAGCCTGTTATTCATTTAAACTAATGCAATCCCAAAAGTGCTTGTGAGACAATGTAATATAAACAACAATTAATAAGGACACTCTGTATACAAGACATATTGAAGTGCTGCTGTTGGTTTCACTCTCTGGTGTGTTGATTGGCTATTTATGGATTTATCAATAGCACGCCATAAACCCCCATATACAACAGTCAAACACACAAATTGCAACTTTGCAATCTTCCCGCTCTCCCTGGGGGTGTGCATATGCGTGTGTGTATGTGCGTGAGTTCGCCTGTGTGTGTGTGTGTGTGTGTGTGTGTGTGTGTGCAGCCACGAGCACATATATTTTCAGTTCAAGGCTGCCGTCACAGCAGGCACCAATCTGTGTGAGCAGTCAAGCAGCAAATCCATCAACTGCTCCTCAGGCAACACACACGCACACACACACGCACGCACGCACGCACGCACGCACGCACGCACGCACGCACACACACGCACGCACGCACACACACACACAGGCTAACAGTTACACACATGCAAGCTCAAGCGCATGCATACCCACACACACATTTTGGCAGATACTTAATAGATGCAGTCCATTTGATGCTTTCTTTGTATGAAACTTGGAATAAAAAGCCACGTGAAGCAGCGTTAGTGTGCATCTGCATTGTATTTTAGTCGTGCTCGACCTGAAAGCAATTATTCCGAATGAAAGGAACACATCTACACAGCTACATATGTAAAGGGCTGACTTTACCACGATAATATTTCATATAATGGCTATTTGTTGGATTTCAGATTTCAAAAAGAAATGGAGAAAATGTAGATATAAAGAAACGATCCATTTGAAACCTACCCCTTTGCCTGGAACAAAGCCTATGATCAGCTTGAAGGGCCTTGAAAGGGCTGAAGATGTATGTGAAAACTGTCTTACATTTAATTTTGCCTGAATTACTCACCATATAAAACGAGAAAAATAAAAACTACACACATAACCAGAAAAAACGAGTTGGCACCAGGTGTGATGTCGATTCTGGATTCATCATCTCTGACCCGTTATTCGCATAAACTCGCCCTCAGTAGCCACCAGAGAGAAAACAAACCAGAGACGGGAGGGAGTCAAGGGAGATAATATCTATGCAAAATAATTGATTATATAATTTTTTACGTATTGAAAGAAAAAACCCACTTGATAAAACTGAAATTGGAAAATATATGGGACCTTTTAAGTGTCACAGAGACTACCCGGACGCCAGTTATCAAGACCCCCCCTAGAATATATCATGCTATTTGCTGTTATTCAAAGAACCTCCTGAAGACAATACGAGCACCTGGTTCAAACGCTCAAAAGAAATGAATGCTGACCCACATGGGGACAAGTTAGAGGGTAACTGAGAACCTGCTTAGCAGAGTCTGTGTTTTGTCGCTATTCGTGCAATTAATCCCCTCAATTAGCCCGGAGAGAGGCTAAATAAATTGGAATACTCGAGGCTCAGCCTGCATAAAACGGTCCCTTTTAGTATTAATTGTTAGATTCATAGAAATTAAATTGAATTTCTTTTTTTTTTTTTTTTTATCCATCTGGGAAAGTAGCCTTAGGGTACGAGGCAATTAAGAAACGGTGCAGGGCACCACTGATAATGAATTTGCTTCATTTTTGCTTGGTTGTCCTACTTTTCCACATTATAGGATCTTTTTTTATTAATTTTTTTCAATACTTTTTTTTTTTTCAACTGAAGATAAATGTCAGGGAGGGAAGCATGTTATAGGTCTTCTAATTTTACATTTCATGGAAACAAATTTATTACGTTTTTTTTTTTTAAATTATATATAAATATACAATTATCTTCTGAGCCTGGTAGACTGGCCTGGGCTCACAGACAACCATTTAACTCTACAGTCAGTGTATCTATGTAATGGCAATGCAATAGCTATATAATACAGGGTTAATTCTGGCATTACAAAATGAAATCAAAGGACTTTCAAGTACTTTTTAAGCACATTTTTTTCATTTTCGAAGACTCCACGCAAAACAAAAATATTCAATTTTCATTGTGATCTTTATTAATCAAATTCATATATAAAATAATCTTAGTCTCATTGTCTATTATGTATATCTATTATAAACTGTGTATATCTATCAATGTATATTATTAATCTCATTGTCATCTACTATGATAAATGTCTATTTCCAACCAGCTGTATTGGCATCAGCTGTGTCATAAAAAACATTCTGAAAATGTTTTATAACATTATGATTTGAATAACAAAAATGGGGGGGAATATCACAGGTTTTAACTTTTCAAGGACTTTTCAAGCACTTCAGCACCAAAGGGGCTATTCTCAAGGTATTCCAGTACTTACATTTCTGAGGACGAAATTCAAGGACCTCAAGAACCTAGTAGGAACCCTGGTAAAATAATATTTTTACGACAACGATGTGAGGTTTTTGACCCAGGAGTACCGAAGTGCTGGCTGAAAAAAAAAGGGTCTACATTTTGTAATTTGAAAATAGAGAGAACTGTTGTTTTTCTTGACTGTGACATGCGGTGTCACAGTTGTCATGCGGATGCACATGGCTCATCTGTAGGTCTGGACAGTTTCAAATCAATCACATGCCGAGGAAGACAAGTGTAATATTTGTGTGTGTATATATAAAATAAAATAACCTTTGCCAAGAGATTTGATTCCGGTACGACAAACATTTGATTTTGGTCGAGTTCCACAACACCTGAAAGGTGCAACTACTAAGTGTCATTACCAATGGCATCAATCCAAAAGTTTTCCTTTTCTTTGTACTTTTGTTCTGCAGCGTTGAAGCAAGTTCTAGTTCTAAACAGGCAGATCTGTATTGATAACTTGTCAAGCGTAAAACAGAGCAGCTACTGTAATACACACACATGTTAAGGACATTTATATATATATAATTTGCTAGTAATCAGAGGATGTGATGGCCAGTTTGCTCCAGTTTCTCTACATCGTCTTGTGTTCCTCTCACTATTCACAGGGCACACTCCTGCCCTCAAATTCCTTATCAAACACTCATACTGCTTCCCAGACATGTGTGCCTTTCTACACGCGGTGCGTCTATTTTATATGTTTCTCTTTTATTTGTGCAAAATATTCTGCCCTTCTGATGACTCACTCCGGGTTCAGTGGCGCAGAGTGGTAGGTTTCTCAATAGTTAAGTGTTCAGCGAGGTTCCCATTGCTTTAAGAAGGCCTGCGTTGAAGAAAAGGCAAACCTATCCTTTAAATGAGGTCGCAGAAAATATGGAATTCAGTGGTTTTCTCAGGGGGTCAGGGGAAACCCAAAATGTTGAAAGAGATACATCTAGAAAATAACACATGGTAACATAAGATGTAAAATGGTAACATTTTAGCTTTGACGTATATCACAATTAAGTTTGTTGACATAAATATTGTATGGTGGTCTTGAGCGGAATTGCATTTCACAAAGATTTATGCACAAATGTATTACTTTCCTTCATGTAGACATGCAGGTAAAGTGTGGTTGTTGTGCATGTACTTATAGATAGGTGTGTGTTAGGGATGGGGTTCGTGTGCATGGGGATGCATATCTGTGTCCTTGTACTATATTTCTGCATGCATTTGTTTGTGTGTGTATGTGCGTGTGTGTGTGTGTGTGTGTGTGTGTGTGTCTGTGTGTGTGTGTGTGTGTGTGTGTGTGTGTGTGGTATCTTTGCCTAGGGCTACACCACGGGCAAGGATATAATAGGTTTTCATTCCTACATATGGACTATTACGCTTCCTGGCGGCAGTGGCAGGGAACGCGGTGTTTGATGACGAGCCGGTTTCCGAGTGGGAAAAATCCCCTGTCAAGACACAATGCACCTCACCGTCCCACGAGCGGCTGGCACGCCGCTCGGGCCTACAGTTTTGTATCATGTTTACCATTGCTTTGTTTTGTTTCCGCCACAATAAACAACCACGCGGGAAACACACACGATTAAAGTTGTATCGTATTGAACAAGCGGGAGAAGCGAGCCTGTTGATTTCAAACTCAGCGGGTCACTGCAGCTGGAGCTGCCGTGAATTTACATACTGCGTGATGGGAATGTGCAGCAGCAGGAAGAAAAAGCAGCCAACGCAGATTTGTGATCATTTTTTCTTATTCAAACCGATCCTGATGACGCGAGTTTGATTGAGCTGATCTCAGGTAGACTTTGTGTTTCCCATAGAAGCTGGTCTTTTCACAGAGTTAATAGAGTGACTGGGGGAATCACAGGCACTGTATGGCAGTATGGCTCTGTCTAGTTTAGGTATGCCGGTGGAGCAGTATTAGCAATGACATATCATACCGTCATATTGATGACCACACCACATAGAAACCTTTGAACAACATCTCTACCTCACAATGCATTGTGGCATATTTGGACTGGCCGTCGGGAGCGCTGGGACAGATCCCGGTGAACAGGTGGGTTCATGACCAAGTCGGTGCAAATGGACAGAAATCCGAGTAAAAATAGATAAGGCTGCGCTGAAATGGCTAGAGATAAAAAATAAATGAAGTCACTTCAAGCTGATAATACAGTTTGCATGAAGATAAGTGATAGGTTTCCGAGCACTAGCAGCAGCAGCAGCACTGCTGGCGGCGCGCAACAGCATTTTTTTTCCCAAGTTGCCAGGGATTTTTTTCAAAGGTAGCACCGCGTCGGAAAGATCAATTTTAGATATTATTTATATTTGATGGACCATCAATACCTTAGCACTAGTAGACATATGTACAATCTGGTTTTTGTTTATTTAAATATTATCTTATTGTTCATTGACCTGCCCTGAAGACCTTCAAGTTCCAAGGTTAGAGTGATCAAATCGACCATGGCAATCTGACTTATTTCCTGTGTTGAAATTATGCAGCCTGCTCAAATATGGACATGCATGAAACACTGACTGCCTGAATCTATCATGGTATCCTTACAGTGGTGGCCTGCTGGCAACAAACCCTTCACTGGCTCTTAAAATATCTCTGTATTTGTGTTACAGTAGTAGTGGTACCAAGGGCTGGTGTGTTTGTATGTGTGTTGATGGTGTAGGGGTGGTGGAGTATCCGTGGGCTGGTTGTGGTGGGTTGGTCTGGGTCAAAAAGTCCAGGGCCGTTTTTTAGTCCCATTCCGTCCCTGCATTTTGGGATCACACTATGCTATTTCACCGGATGTAGGACGTCATTGCGGTGGTAGGGTAGTGGGGGTAGTGGTTTTGGCGCAATCGGCAGGTGAGGAGAACCAGCAATGGCAGTCAGAAGGGGACGAAGGTGCCGGAGATTGAGGTCTTTAAAAGCTGCAGTGGTTTCACCTCACTCTCTCTCTCTCTCTCTCTCTCTCTCTCTCTCTCTCTCCCTCTCTCTCTCCCCTGACAGCAAGGCTGGGCTCCCATTGCAGAGCTGTGTGACATTGTCTACAAAGACAAATCTTTATTTCTGTCATTGGTACCTGCCTCCTGGTCCTTCTCTCTACCTGCATGACAAGAGACTTGTTCCAGTCCTTTTAGTACTTTTCGCATTCTAATTGAACATAGTATGGTTTCAGACATACTAAACTAATTTGGTGGACTAAAAAGTATAGGTATAGGCTAAATGGAAGCGACTATAATTAATGTTATGAGTAACCGCGGCTGCGGCTTTGTGAAAAAGAGGCGTTAATCAATCAGCCCCACCCATAAAAGGTTAGTGACCAATCTTACCAATGCACTGTTGCCATCTGCCATTCTGTTGGACAGGTTAAAAATAAAGCATTACCAACATATCAAGAAACATGGTAGTGGTTGGTCGTTGGTGGGGCACTTTGTTGGTTGGTTGTGACACAGGGTACCCAGAGTGGAAGAAAGGGATATTTTTCATTTTCCAGGGACAAAGTATGACATTCTGCAGTCTGCATCTTCCTGCCCTCTTTAGTAACTTAAGAAACTGATGTGAATGCCACTGAGGGCTCAGGTAGACTCAGAAATAACAAATAACGCGGATGCATCTGACTTTTATGACGAAAGCTGTTGTCTGGCCAAGGTAGCCCACAAAAACCCCGCCAGACCTGCAGTTAAGGCACAGTCTTGTCCTGTATGTGTTGGTTTTGCTGACTGTGTTGGTTATTTTTAACTGTATTATGGCAGTCCAGTGAATGTAGGCGGGTTTTTATGGGTAGGAGTCTGGGTGCGGAAGGTTAGTGTGGTGACTGGGTGTACATGAGTCTGGATGGGAGTACACGTAGGTATATCAGGCGGCTGTGTACAATGTCTT